>NW_027040666.1:5577500-5797586 GCF_037179485.1 Ochlerotatus camptorhynchus | reverse complement strand
GTTAAACTTATTTTTAAAACACTACAAAGCAGACAATCACTCCCAGATGGTGTTGATTCCTATCACGATTTGTTTAAAAAAATAATTTGTCAAAATCCAAGTGAACAATGCTGGCTGCAGTGTTGCAAAAATTGTTCAGGAACGCAAATTTTGGCCACAGAACTAATGACTATTCTTAGTAACGGACATGTTGAATCAATACAATTCAAAAAATGGCGTCAAGTAGAGAGATGCATTATGGACTTAGTTGAAATGGACACACAGGAATTTATTGATACTTTTTTAGAAAAATTATTCAATTTATTGCCGCATAACTTTATAGCTGAGCAACAGGCAAATTACATGAAACACGTCAAAAGCAATTTGAAAGCTACAGAATGCATCATAATCTGTGATTTTTCGGAGAATTATTCTTTCGTTGTGCAGGATGCAGTTCAAGGCTTTCATTGGGCGAACGCCCAATGTACTATTCACCCTTATGCTATTTATTTTAAAGACGAAGAATCTAACGATTTGAAATTTGCTAGTTTTATTGCAATTTCTGATTTCACTAAACATAATCATGTCGCAGTTCGTTTATTTCTTACGCATTGTCTAGCGTTCATAAAATGTAAATTGCCAAGCTTACAACAGATTTACTTTTTCTCAGATGGATCAGGAAGCCAATATAAAAATAAGATGACCGCTTTTAATCTATGCAACATGCAAAAAGATTTTGGCATTGCTGCCGAGTGGAATTTTTTCGCAACTTGTCATGGAAAGGGCCCTTGTGATGCTTTGGGAGGAGTATTAAAACGAAACGCTGCGAAAGCGAGTTTGCAAAGCCACCATATAACAACGGCCCAAGAACTTTACTCATGGGCTATTTCTAAGCCACATTCAAAAATACACTATCAGTTTTTTTCGGAATCCGATTACAATAAAATGGAAAGAAAATTTAAAAACCGTTATATACATGTGAACCAAATTTCGAGGACACAGTCATTCCATAGTTTTAAGCCTCAAAACGAAAAGTATATTATTGTCAAACGGTATTCATTTTCAACGGAAGAAAAATGTGTGAAATTGTAATTAAAGAAAATAAATGCTTCATGTTTTACTTATTTTTCTTCGACCTCGTCATTATTTGTAGCATTTAAGTACTTCTCCCAGAATTTTGATACCAAAATTAATAATGTCAAACTGGGGCCTGTTTTAAAGCCGTCTTCGTGGGGGAGGGGAGTCCAGCCACAGTATACGCTCGGTAAAAATATTTTAAAATTTTAGTAAAGTATACGAGGGGGGAGGTAGGATCTGCAATGTTTAAAAATTGGTCTACGTGGTTTATGGACAGCCTCCAGGCTGAACTGAATGTTGCACCCAGCTTGTAAGTTACTCATAGATTTCATTAGTCACAGCTGCTGTGACTCGATGGAGACGCATTGTGAACTACCTTGCGTCTTCATCGTTTCCATGCACGTGTGGTGCATATATTGCGGAACAATAATTTTTTATTTAAAAAAAATTGTATCTCCAAAACTGCTTCTCTGACATCGCTAATTTTTTGAAATTTTATGTAAAATTAAATGATCTTTCAATTAAAAATACTAAAATAAGAAGTTGTTGAAGACCCTTGCAGAGAAAATCAAGAAAAAGCATTTGTAACATATTTTTTTTCTACAAAATCAAATATCTCTGAGTGTTTCATAATTTTTATTAAAACTACATTAAAACATCTTTCATTTGAAGGGTCAGTCGTAAAAATCGGTCAAGAGGTTCAGAAGTTATAAATTTTTGAAAAAAGACATTTTTGAAAAAAAATGATTTTTTGGACCACCCTAACACGGAAATGGTCACCCTAATGGCGCAATAAAAAAATACGAGTCTAATATTTTTTGATAAGGAAGAACTATACCAATTTTCATGAAATTCTGAGACCCACTATAACTTTTTTCTATGGAATTGCTGTATATATATATATATATATATATATATATATATATATATATATATATATTATATTATCAATCTCAACTTCATTAACCACCATAATTCCGCTTAAAGTATCAAACGTCGCTCGTATTGATTAATTTTCAATCTTCCATTATGGTGACACACATCATGTGGTTCAAATCCTCTCATACATAATTAATTAATTGCTTGAATAAATCCTGGCCGCGAATTCAATTCGCCGAGCAGCACACACGTGCGTCACAATGCCGTGGGTACCAAAACACAATAGCAAAATTTAATCAATCGTCTCAATCCGTAGAAACATGTCGGATGGTCGACTAGCCGCTTGAGCACACAGCCACCGGACTCGTTTCGGATTTTATCGGTGATGCCAGCGGAAAAAGAGATTATGTGAAATTAAGCTTTAAATTAAGTTCATTTTCAAAACAAACACCACAATTGTATCGATGTGAAAATTGAAACAAAATGACACAGGATGTAGGCGCCGAAAAATATCACGATCAAAAGCAAATAGTGGCGCGTCGCGAAGTTTTTTTTTTTCTGCTTCAAGCAAGAGAGATAATTGATTCACTACTGGACGTGAGCAGCTATTTGCCGTGTGCCACCCAACAAACAAACGGTGTTAAATGAGCCAAGAGTGTGAAAATTAAACGAGAGTTCAATAATTGAAACAAACATCGGTATCACGGAAAGGAATGACCACTTGTCCACCACATTTCCGGTGCTGTGGTAGCACTGCGATGAAAGGACACATTTTTCCACATGTGAACGCGATGGCAAATATTATGTGAATTAAATTAAACATATAGAATTTATCCAATCCGTAACATTCGTGCATGTACAATGCCAACAAAGTGTATAATTCGACTCGCTGGTTTTCATTTTAAAATTTAATTTGCTTTTTAGGCTTTATTTTAATCATTAACATGGATTTCAAGCTGGTCGAAAATCATCAGAATATAATATAAATATTACATGACACATAACTCATGAATGATGGATAAAATCGATGTCGGATGGTGATAAACAACTGATCCGTTCAGTTGTTGTGGTATTTTCGATATGCATTTTTATTCAAAGGATTTCTCGTTATGCATAAGCATTTGAAAAATTAAGTCACTCAATCCTACGACGACGAAGAAGACCAAGAAAACCGTTAGAAGTAAAATTAATTTGTATCCTTATCAACGTAGCAACCACTGTAGATGAAATATTTCCATCAGGAGATTAAAAGATTTAATAAACCTCTAATTAGTGTAAAATTATCCACTTCCTTCGTTACCCTCATTCAGTTCAATCCGATTTGGTAGGAGGAAATGAAGATTTCCTTTTTTCACAACATGACATGGCGGGAAAATCCAATGGCGAAAGTGAAAGATATCCTATTGCCTGTGCCTTGCATCGGAAGGTGATGGAGTTTCTTTAGCAGCACCATTTCTTGACAGGATTTTGAGATGAAGAGCTTGATTGCTCCGGAAGAGTTAATGGTAGACTTGTTGAAATGACAATCTAGACGTTTGAGTAATTAACTCTGAACTGAACGGGTTAATTCAGCCGCCGGAAGGAATGCTAATGCTGGAGAATTCAATCAAGAACCGGAAGTTGATTGTTGTTAAGGCTGTTTTCTCTGCTATGCCTTCCAGATGTGCACGTCGTGTCATATTGAGAGGTTTGCTCAGAATGATTTCCTGCCGGTTACAATCAACTTCAGAACGATACAAAATCAAATTTTCGATATCATTCACAGTTAAATTTAGGCTTTGTTGGATAGGATACCTTAATTATTTATTAACAAATACACCGGGGGTTCGTAAATCGAATTAGTGCATAAAAAATCTAGTCATTTGGGATTTACTTCGTAAAAAAAATTCGTAATTTGGGATTTACTTCGTACAAAAATTTTTCGAAAATATTTTCAAATACCCAACAATATTGGTATTTTTGGAATCTGGGTGACGTGTCATACACACACTTTACCATCTCTTCTTGCATCTTGTTAATAAGAATTATCATTAAAATATCTCATAGCTTCATAAATCCGAAAAATAGCATTTTAGCTGTAATGAGCAATTGCAAGCTTGTTTTTATCTTTTATTTAATCCACTTTTCAAAAATCGGCCTTCGTCATGTATACGGGATCTGTTTAACGAGTCTTTACTCCAAAAATGAGCCGACTTGGAGTAATGAGATATCGTGGGACCCGTTTCTTTCATACCAATAAATTCAAATAAGAATATCTAAGCAATTTTTTTTACCAAATGTCGCATATTTATTTTGTTTATAGTTAAATGTATAATTTAATGCCCTAAAAACAAGTTCGAACAAAACAAAAATTAAATGTGTGCTTATACCAACCCATTATCTTTTTTACCGACTTACTTATATGTATCCCCTGAAGTGTTTTTCCATAGTGTTTATTACTGTTTTTTCAATAAGCGTGAAGCAATTGTGAATACATATCAAAGAAAGTAAGATATAAGAACTGTGCAAGCCAAGCGAAGGAAACAGAGTCTAATTCAGCAAAAGAAACCAGACAGCGCTAACGTTGGAAGCTACCAGAGCAGGACTTTCAAGTAAAATGGTATCATCTGGCAGGACTTAATTCCTTTTGAATGATTAAAATTATCAAGTCTGGCATGCTCAGTGCTGGGCGACTGTGTTAGAGAAACCACTTTTCCAATCACGGAAACACCTCGTTTTATGATGACAAAATTACGAATTTTGGAGAAAACCTTACAAAGTGTTTCTGGTTAATTGACGCATTTGACCACAAACGTTTTGTTGCTGGGTACATTATAAAAGAGCTTTCGGGGTGATGTGACTGGCAGAAAGGCGAGTGAACGTTCAATCAAAATTAACTCTTAAATAACAATAATTTATGGTGGTCCTGAAAAGACCCGTTTTGCCGTGATAGTTGAGTAATGCTGAATGCTGAGCTATTAAGGTGTTCAACTCGGATGAGGCTGGTGAGCTGTAAGTTGTTTGGATGGAGGGTGACGCGCTTGGCATAGATGGCCCACAGCGCCTTACGACGAGCAACTGAATCTGATCAGCGGTTGAGGACAGCCTTGATAGCTAGCTGCTTGAAAGGAGCCTTTCGTTGTGTACTGGGGAACACCACCACTCACCACACGTGGTGATTGAATAAACAGCGTTCGGTGAGACTGGATGGAATTCAATTTTGAAATCTGTGTTAGGTAAAGCGTTTTTCGCAGGCAATCGATAATTTTAATTATCATAGCAACAGTTTCTTATCCGTGCAATTTTCAATAGTGAAATTTTGAAAAATGATGAATCCTTAATTTTAACAAATTTGTAGAAAAATTTCCGATCGATTTGCGTATTAAGAATTAAACTCTCATCTCTGGATCAAAATCAGACCACTTTCATGCCGCGACCTACTTTAGATTCTGAAATTTCACCGTCAATGTTGCCCTCAAATACATGGTACATATGATAGATTTAAACATATGGGAACTGACATTCGATTGATGACCTTGACAAGAATACAGAAAATACTCTTTAACAAATGTATGTAAAGGACCGTTTTGTCGTGATGGTTGAGGCTGACTAATGTTGAGCTATTAGGGTGTTCAACACAGATAAGGCTGGTGAGCTGTATGTTGTTTGGAACGAGGGTGATGCACTTGGCATAGATGGCTCACAGCGACTCACGAAGATGAATTCCGATCAATAGCGGTGGAGCTTGTTCCTCCTTCTTCGGTGAATGGACGCTCATGTGGGCTGCAGCTCGCTGCTTTCGAACAGCCTTTCGTTGTGTTACACATCTAGTGAGATCAGTAATTTATTAGCTGACTTTTTTCAGAAAATTTACACAGCTCATGACGAGAATGATCGCGATTATCAATATTTTTCATATCATCCGGAGCCAATGACGGATATTACAGTCTGACATATTGTCTCCTAATATAAATGTAATCGTCAACGGTTGTTAAGGAGTTACCAATCCGCATATTTCCCCACCATCGGCTCAGAACTGTATGCTTTAAAAATGCTTATTTGGAGAAAAATGCGATGGAGATGTTTAACGTCAAATTCACATGTTTACAGCATATTTGAACTTTGTACGCTGATGGTCATTTCCCACGTAAAATCGTGCGTTGAATCCAAAAATATAGTTTGAAAAAATTTCAGAAGAATAGTTGTCTAGATACAGCAAAAAAATGAAATTTCACCTAAAAAAAGTTTGTTTACTATAATGCAAATATCACCCGCTGTAATGAAACAACATCAATTATTTCAATGCCATTTTTTTTTTCCTTTGGTTTGTTTTTTCGTCGATCTTGTTTTCCGTGCTGAGCACCAATGCTACCGACGCGTCGACACGTCGCGACGTGCCAGGAAGGCTGCTCCCACACCTGGACCCTACATATCGACCCATCAACTCATGAACCGGGGACCAACGGCTTTACTTCCCATCCGAAGGAAGGCGTGATCAGAGATGTTATGCCTCAGAACATCCCTGTGGCGCCGACTGGGATTGAACCCAGGCCTGCTGGGGTGAGAGGTAATCACGCTTACCACTACACCACCGGCGCCGTTGACAATGCCAAATTAAAAGCGAGAAAATTTGCTTTTGATCAACTGGATACTATTTTTCATTTGTATTTACTTTGCTTAAAAACTTGCTGAAATCAAAATTTTGTTGGAAATACGCAAAACACGATAAAAGTTAAACAAACTATTAACTAACAACAATACCACTAATCTCACGGACATATAATGTTCAGTTGATCAAATAAAATTTTCTCAAATTTAATTTAGCGTAAAATAATTGATAAAGCTCTATTACAGCCGGACATATTTATGATGTAGTAAACAAACTTTTTTAAATGAAATTTATTTTTTTAGCTGCACACTTAGAAATAACTAATTTTACACGTGACGAAATCCGTCGTTGACATAAAAGATGAGACGTAAACAAACATGTCATGTAATATTAAGTGCTCCGAGACTGAAATGTTCGTTGCTCGACGAAATGTACGTTTGATTGAGCTATATTTTGCGTCTGTTATGACTCAAATTTATGTCAAAATTGATGCTGGTATATGTCACTCTCAGAGCACCTAAATTAACATGATTTTTTCTAAGTGTGTGTATATAGGAAAGTATACGATTAGAACGATTTCTGACTCCATTTTTAGATTCAGCGCAAGATTTTACATCAGAATCATAGGTCAAACATTGAATTCTTTTTTTCTTTTACTTTTTGTAAACTAGTTGTATCAGATTTAAAGTGGTAATTTTATACCATAGATGAGGAGATGAAGGTACAGAGTTGATAGCTCCATTAGAGTACGGCAGTGTGAAAATAGTATATAGAGATTAGAAAGCGAGCAAACGCCAATTTTGAGGAAGGCACGAATCGGGTTGATCATCTTCTTTACCAAACTTCCCTGTTGGGCAAAGGAGATGATCGCCTATTTGCTCACGTACCTTCGATGTATGGAAACAGTTCTATCGATTGTTTCACAGTCAAGTCATCATCTGACTAAGCATTTAGTCGATAGGTTATATACTTTCATCTCCTCATCCATAAAATGACCACTTTAAGTCTGATATTTGACGTTAGGCATCTTCAACTTAAGTAATACAAACATGATTAGTTAAATAACATATTGTTTTCAAAACTACTTTTTGTGTGAGGCTTACGGATTTCGGATCCCCACGTAAGGGGGCGACGGGGTAAGACGGCCACTCTTTAGATTATTGAAACAATTAACTCTTAAAAAAAAATAAGGATGCAGAATTATTTGCTGTGTTGTATAATACATTCTAGCTTTTTTCCTTGATTTGTTTTCCGTCAATCTTGTTTTTTTTTGCTACCGACGCCAGGGAGGCAGCTCCCACACCTGGACCCTACCCATCGACCCATCAACTCATGAACCGGGGACCAATGGCTTTACTTCCCTTTCGAAGGATGGCGTGATCAGAGATTTTATGCCTCAGAACATCCCGGCGGCGCCGACTGGGATTGAACCCAGGCCTGCTGGGATGAGAAGTAATCACGCTTACCACTACACTACCGGCACCGCTAGATATATTCTAGCTTGATAACAAGTGAAACGTGTGATAAACAACAAAAACAAACATTGTGTATGGTGGCGGCCTGCATTTGTTAATTTGTGTTTACGGCATTTATTGTTTTAGCGCTATAATATCATTTATCATGTAAAATTAACGTCACTATAAAGAACATCTTAGTCTATTCTATGTAACTACAGATAAGAATAGCTCTTACAGTTTCATTTGTATCGGGTTAAGACGGACACTTTTGGTTGGGATGTATTGTTTCTCAACGTTGAAACTAAGTGTAGTATTTGTAATGTAATATCAATATTTCGTTTTTTAAATATATCAGGCTTTTCTCGAAAAAAAATGTAGATCTGTCATCAGTATTAATTCATGATATGGAGGTCCTGGGGGATCTACTGGAAAATTCGGAACATCCGTAAAAGCAGTGAATTCATGAAACTAAGTTCTGGATTTCTTATGGTATGCTTCTTTTTTAGCATTAAAAGTAAGAATATCAAGGCATTCCAAATGATGATGGCGCACAGGTAAATTTGGGATTCTCTCATTACGTGGTCCCAACTTCCTGTATCTAAAGGGTGTATTCGATCAAAATGACACACACATATTTACTCACCAAAATTAAACCGATTATCTGATTTTCTTGAAATTTTCAGGGAATGAAAACTTACTAATGAGTTGTGATTTACAAAATTTGTTTTATTCATTTTCGTCTCCCATCCCGAATGCCCGCCAATGTCCGTAATTCTATTTTTGGTCAGTATCCGAATGTCAGTAATTCTATTTTTGGTTTAAAGTAATAATTTTTCATTTACCATTACCTCGAAAAGCTTTGGAATGCAAGAGATAATGGCTATTCCACGATAATTATGTATGTCAGCTTTCCAGTCAGATTTAAAAATAGGTACTAAAAATGAGCTTTTCCATATTTTTGGGAAGGTACTAAAAATGAGCTTTTCCGTATTTTTCATAAAAGTTTTGAAGAAAATCTAAAATGTTAACCACATTTTTTCATAATTTTGACTGTGTGTAATTTCATTAATAATAAAATTGTTTTTAATCATTACATCACGTGAACTTTATCGTTTATTGAAGTACGAGTTGATTGCATGCTTGGTTCGCTTGGCCTTATAAAGGGTTAAGATTCAACGCATGGTAGTATTTTTGTCCACCCTATCAATCAGCAGCTGAGCTGAGATATATGCTGCGGATTTTGCCCGTCATGGGCATTTTACTCTGATTTTCTATTTTTTTTCCACCGAATTAGCCTTCAGTGAACACAAATTTAAAAAAAATATGCTATCTTCTTTGTACTACGTAATAGCCTTGTGTAAAAACCTGATGCGTGAGACATACCCTTAGATCGAACAATGCCCAAGCAACAATTTTTTTTTTATTGAAGTTTTATAGCAATTGATACAACCAAATTATAAACCTTCACTGACGACTGCTTTTACAACCTCCTGAGAACCGCTATACAGCCATGTCATAGCCAATTGGCCCAGTTTTAATGCAATGATTAAAACTTGATATTTGAACTACCTTAGGAGCATAGGTTTTATGTCAGTTTTATCACACTCTACACGTGGTTGTTAAAAATGAAAACATAAAACCTCCTCCAGGTCAGAAAGTTTCAACAACCTTTTGATGACTACCATAAAACTATATTACAACTGCATAAATCGCTCCTGAAGAAGTTGATAAAACGTGATACGCAAATCATTTTGACAACCTTGAAGGTTTTAAGTTGGAGTTTTTGGATGATAGTTAATATTGAGAAATATTTTATTGTGGCTTTATTATTTCGATGTTTGATGTAAAATCATGATCCTTGTGAGTTGGTAATAATAGCTGATATTATTGTTTTCAATATAAGACTACTTTATTACAATTTTAAACCAATCTGTATATGCTTCACAGCATGCCGTGCAATATTCATGGTGATTATTATACCAAATAGGTGCATACATTTAGTGCGCCATATGAATACTTGAATATAGGGATATTTTTAATTTGTCTGCATTAGCACCATGAATTAAAGAGTCATTAAAAGATTATCAATTTAGTTCAAAACTGTTACTACTGTTGAGCAATAACCAGTCACATATTATTTAATTATACATAGATGTATGAAAGTGTTTTATCGCCTATCAATTAAAGCGTAATTATTCATACTGTGTGAAATTTTCTCACACGGCGACATTTTTTTCGTTATAACTTGCTACTCATTAAAAATACTTCAATATAACATATTCTCCTAGATTGGAATTTTATAGCATAACATAAACCTAATGGTTGTATCTAAGCATTTCGTAGTCTAAATTGAGATTGTTAAGTTATATTTAAGCTCCATAACTAGCTTGTTGGTTTTATTCGGCACAGCAAATCAAAACAAAACAAAAACCATGGCAACCTGTCAAAAAGTCAACATTCCAAGCGATCCTCCTATTTTCACTTGTAATCAAGATGTAAGAAATGCTTATTGAATCCACTAAAAGCTTTTTCAATACAAGATTCAAAGCCGTGATGCCAAAACAACAAGCAATCTCCAACCAGATTTAGTGAAACTGTCTGCGTTGTTTTAAGAAGGGTTCGTGGATCTTTCGGAAGTGTATCGGAAAGCCACTTGTTCAATATTTGTAGGAGCTCCTTCACCGCACTGTGCCTTATGTTATATGAGGTAGCCCATAACTGTAGATCCTCCAGGAGTTTCATATTGGCGATCGTCTCATCTTCATCGTGTTCAAAAACACTGAAGGTGTTTTCATTTCATGTATCTGAATAGATTTTTTTTATATTGGTAACAATTTTCAGAGTATTTTTGTTATTGTTGTAGTATATTTCCTATCTGTGAATCTTAGGCCTCTGATAAAGATGATAGTTGTAATGAGGCTTTAATGAAGGTCTAAAACTGCTTCAAGTTTTAATATCGGTCATAAAAAGTATGCCATAAAACATAATTGTATGTTTTGTTTTGGTTTTATTCTGCAGTTATAAGTAGTGATGCAGAATCACCTTACAGGTACCGTTAAAACTATGAAGTTTGAATTTTAATTTAGTAGTCATAAAACAGTTTTATAGACGGCCTGATTTTATGACAAACACACAAAACCATAATACAACCACAGGCTGCAAGGGATGCTATGATAAAACAATGATAAAATATGAATAAATCTTCCAAGCGTTTAGATTGTAACTTGGGTGAACCAATTTTTTGGTGAATAGAAGTTTTACAATCAATTAAAATTTATGATATTCAAGTTCTCCTCTAATCATTGTAGTGCAAATGGTCAGTGTAAATTCAGACCGGACAAGATGTTTTTTTTTTTTTTTTTCATTTCGAGATAAATGAATTTAAAGTTGGCTGTGTAGCATTGATTCTTATTTATGTAATGAGACAACTCTTTTGACTGTTCTCCTCTAATTTTTTTTTACATTTACCAAATCTGACAAAAAGTGAAATGTGGCAGAGAAAGTTCCTGATCCAATGCTGTTTTTCGACTTTATTAGAGTGATTGGAGGTTAGTTCATCGCTTTTTTCCTCTGTTCGGGACCTAAAACCACTGCGACCAGCAATTTGATCTATTGTAGTATATCCCATGTCCTTAGTTTAGTGCATGTCGTATTACTCCATCACTATTGATAAATGATGAAGTATTCGATTTTTTTACATTTGTCATTCTCGCATTTATCGCAAGGATCCGACTCTAATTGAAACGTCCCGCTATTTATACCCTTCGGAGTGTTGGAACCAGGGCTCTACATTTTCGAAGCTCTAAAATGAACTCGTGTTTTGTTTCTCTCATACATACGTGTTCGACGCTTCATTTCTATAACGCTTAGCTAGACTATCAGCAAGATACGAAAATAAAAAAGCAGGACGCTTAGAAGGAAAGGCTGGCTTTGGAACTTCTCGTCGTTGCTTTGCTCATCGCTTTCAATGTAACTAACGTCGATTTTCTAGTTAAACGAAACCTCATTATGGCTTTCAATCCCCTTTCACGAACACTCTATCACCGCTCTTTCAATTTGTTTAAAATGCGTTATGGTCCGTTTTCGATCATTTATTTTAGATAAATATATGGATTTTTTTTTTTTTTTTTTAATAATTCGTTTATTTTTCCAGGCTCATTTGCTGTAGCTTTGCGGAGCCGATATTCATTGTTTAGATAACAAAATTACTTAAAACTAACGTTAGTAAAGCGGGGGCCGATTACTCGCGGCTATCTCGAGGTTAGGGGTAACAAATTGTAACAAATGGATGGCAGGGTAGGGATTGTGAACACAAGGTTTGGAGAGCAATGTGCTCTTGATCTCGAACTAGGCGACACTCTGATGAAAAAGACAAACATGGGGGTACACCGATGGGTAGCTAACAACTTGGGAGAACACAAATCTAACTTCTAAATCCTCAAATCTATCCGTTTTAAAAACACATAAATTAAATTCAAATAGTCAAGGTCTCGGCTCGCCAAGACATCTCTAACGGGTATCGCGGGTTGTTTTCCTCGGGCCCTGAGGGATGTGGATAACTCAGATCTGGCAACACGGTGTAAGGTACACGACCAAACAACATGCTCGATATCGTGATAACCACTGCCACACGCACATAAATTGCTGCCTGAGAGCCCAATTCGATAGAAGTGCGAGTCTAACGAGCAGTGATTGGACATAAGCCTTGATATGACGCGTATAAAGTCGCGGCTCATGTCCAACCCTTTGAACCATGGTTTGTTCGACACCTGTGGGAGAATAGAATGTAACCATCTTCCCAATTCACCATCATTCCATTTTTGTTGCCAACTGATGAGGACTTGCTGGCGAGCAATGGAGAAAAATTCGTTGAAGGCGATTTGTCGCTCAAAAATATCGCCTTCCATAGCGCCCACCTTAGCCAATGAGTCCGCTTTCTCATTACCCGGAATTGAGCAATGAGATGGGACCCAAGCTAAGGTGATAGTATAGGAGCAGTTAGATAAAGCACTCAGTTTAGATCGTATTTCAGGCAGGAAATACGAGGAGTGCTTCATCGGCCTCATTGAACGAATAGCCTCCAATGAGCTAAGACTATCCGTAAAAATGAAATAATGGTCAGAAGGTAGTGAGGCAATTCGCTCTACTGCGTAAAATATAGCTGCGAGTTCCGCAACGTATACGGAGCATGGTTTCTGCAGTTTATAGGAGGCGCTATGAAATTGATTAAATACACCAAATCCAGTGGAAGCATTTATGGTTGACCCATCTGTGAAAAATCTTTTATCGTTACTTACATGGTGGTACTTGATTGCAAAAATTGAGGGAACAACCATCGACCGATGGTGATCTGGTATTCCATGGATTTCTTGCATCATGGTCAGATCAAAATTTACAGAGGAACTATAGAAGGCTTGGAAGCAATCACGATTGGAGATTAATGAAGAAGGACCAACCTCCAGCGTCATGTACTCATAGTACAAACTCATGAATCTTGTTTGAGGATTTTGGTCGAGCAGCTTCTCAAAGTGTTCTATTACCAAAGGATTCAATACTTCACAACGGATGAGGAACCGGAAAGACAGCTCAGCGAAACGATCTGTCAGTGGGAGAACACCCGCGAGTACTTCGAGGCTCATCGTATGCGTCGAGTGCATACAGCCAAGCGCGATTCGGAGGCAACGGTATT
This sequence comes from Ochlerotatus camptorhynchus, assembly GCF_037179485.1. Taxonomy (NCBI): domain Eukaryota; kingdom Metazoa; phylum Arthropoda; class Insecta; order Diptera; family Culicidae; genus Ochlerotatus; species Ochlerotatus camptorhynchus. The sequence continues at coordinate 5,783,917 of NW_027040666.1, read as the reverse complement.
GAACTCGTTGCAGCTTCAAGATATGTGTTTTCGCCGCGGATTGAAAGCAGAAGCTACCGTACTCTAGAACCGACAAGATGGTTGTTCGATACAACCTGATAAGATCTTCCGGGTGTGCTCCCCACCAAGTTCCGGTAATTGTACGAAGAAAATTGATTCTTTGTTGGCATTTTTGTTTTAGATACGCAATATGTTTTCCCCATGTGCATTTGGAATCGAACCAGACACCTAAATACTTGAAAGATATACTTTGAGTGATTGTTCTACCCTTTAGTTGAAGCTGTAACTGTGCAGGATGATGCTTCCTAGAAAAAACAACCAACTCAGTTTTCTCCGGAGAGAATTCGATACCCAGCTTCATAGCCCAAGTAGACAAATTGTCTAAGGTATCTTGCAATGGTCCTTGCAGGTCCGGTGCACTTGGTCCTATAACGGACACAACGCCGTCATCTGCAAGCTGCCTTAGCGAGCAATTTTCATCAAGACAACCATCAATGTCTTTTACATAAAAATTATAAAGAAGGGGGCTTAAACATGAGCCCTGGGGGAGACCCATGTAACTAATTCGTGAAGTTGTCGAGTTTCCATGAGAAAAGCTCATATATTTCTCAGACAACAAGTTGCTCAAATAGTTGTTCATAATTGGTGACAGCCCACTATCGTGGAGTTTATCCGAAAGGACATCGATACAAACAGAATCAAAAGCCCCCTTAATATCCAAGAAAACTGAACCCATTTGCTGTTTTTGCGCATAGGCCAGTTGAATTTCAGTTGAAAGCAACGCAAGACAATCGCTCGTTCCTTTGCCTCTCCGAAATCCAAATTGCGTATCTGAAAGTAAACCATTCGACTCGACCCATTTGTCTAGACGAAAAAGAATCATTTTCTCCAACAATTTCCGTATACAGGACAGCATCGCGATGGGACGGTACGAGTTATAATCCGACGCGGGTTTACCGGGTTTTCGAATGGCGATAACTCTTACTTGCCTCCAGTCATCCGGAACAATGTTGTGCTCCAGAAATTGATTGAATAAGTTCAACAAGCGTCTCTTCGCGACGTCTGGGAGATTTTTAAGCAAGTTGAACTTGATTCTATCCATTCCTGGAGCTGAGTTGTTACATGAGAGGAGAGCAAGTGAGAATTCCACCATCGAAAACGGAGAATCTATTTCGTTACTACCCGACGGACTATCACGAACGTTGGTTTGAACCGACACCGAATCCGGGCAAACTTTCTGCGCGAAGCTGAATATCCAACTGTCTGAGTACTCCTTGTCTTCGTTGACCGGTGATGACGCGTTGCGCATTCTCCTGCCGACATTCCAGAGTGTTCTCATGGAAGTCTCTCTCGACAAACCATCGACGAACCGACGCCAGTAACCGCGTTTTTTGGCTTTAATCAAGCTCTTAAAAGTTTTCTCGAGGTCGGTGTACCGGTCGAAATCCTCGACCTTACCGTGTTTGCGGAAGTGTTTAAACGCGGCGGACTTCTCGCTGTTCGCGTCGGTGCAATCCTTATCCCACCACGGAGTGAGAGGTCGTTTGCGAACGAAAACACCCGGAACGCGTTACGTCTGTGCTTGAAGAGCGCAGTTAACGATAAGTCGCGATAAAAAGGAGTACTCATCAAGCGGAGGGAGTATCTCAACCGAATCAGTACCACCGAGAACCGCGGACGCAAATTTTTGCCAGTCGATGTTTTTCGTGAGGTCGTACGCGATGTCAACCGAGCGAGTGGAAGATGAACCATTGGTAATAGAAATTTTGATTGGCAAGTGGTCACTACCGTAGGGATCTTGAATTACTTTCCACGAGCAATCCAACGATAGTGAACTCGAACTGAGGGAGAGGTCTAATCTACTTTCTCTTGCTGGAGGTTTGGCCACTCGTGTTACTTCCCCAGTGTTTAGAATTGTCATATTGAAGTTATCGCAAAGGTCGTATATCAGGGTTGAGCGGTTGTCATCGTACAGTTCCCCCCAGCCTGTACCGTGGGAGTTAAAATCTCCTAATATCAACCGAGGCTCAGATAAAGCTGAGCAGGTATCTGAGAGACCTTGGCGAGAAATCGCAGTTCTTGGAGGAAGATATACTGAGGCAATACTGAGGCTTTTACCTCGAATATTTACCTGACATGCGACAACTTCAATGCCTGTCACGGAAGGCAGATCGATTCTATGAAAGGAATGGAGCTTATGAATCCCGAGAAGCACCCCTCCATACGAATCTGCTCGATCAAGGCGAATAATGTTAAAATCGTGGAAATGGAGATCGGTGTCTGAAGAAAGCCATGTTTCACAAAGAGCAAATGCATCACAAAGTGAGTTGTGAACTAAAAATTTGAATGTGTCAAGTTTCGGTATAAGACTTCTACAGTTCCACTGAAGAACAGAGATCATATCCCCGACCTCATTCGGAAAATTATCCATCAAAGGATATGATCGATGCAAGGAAGGACCACCTAGAAGCTAGTTGCTTCAAAAGAGTTTTCACGAATGGAAGCACTAAATTAATAATGTTCCGAGTTGAGTCAGAGACGTTGAATATATTGAAGATGCTCTCCACAATTTCAGAAAACGTGAACATGGCATCATGTTCTTGCTGATTATTCAGCTGTTTTTCTGGCTGAAAAACTGGGATATCTGGGGTTTTAGATGATCCCGGAAGTGGCGGAAAGTCCTTGTTAAAATTACAAGATTTAAATCCCGGTGGTGGGGGTTTCGGTACATTTCCGCTACCTCTTAAATTTATCAAGGTAGGTTGGTAGTCCATACGAGAGGTCTTACGCGGATTTTGAGTGACGTTTTTTTTTAATCGCTTTCTCGTGTTGCCTTTAAAGACAAAGGGACTACCTTCACCAACCTCTGAGTCAGAGCCCTGATCATCATCTGGCAAAATGGAGTATGTGTTTTTGGTTTTTGGGGTGGTTTGGGAAGATGAAGCGGTGTTTTTTAAGAGTTCTGCAAGTGACCTCTTGGAGCGAGCTTGCAAAGACCGCTTAAGTTTTTCTCCCTGCTGTTTGTACTTCGGGCAATCAACCAAAGCATGCAGAGTATCCTTGCAGTAAACACATTTTGGGGTAGCCCGGCAAGGACCATCTGCATGCAGCTCGCCGCATTGATCGCAGCTCGGTTTGTTGGAGCAGAAGTCAGCGGTGTGACCAAGTTGCTTGCATTTTGAGCAGTTCATTACCCGCGGTACAAACAAGCGTACAGGCAGTCGAACCTTCCCAATTACGACGTAGTCAGGTAGCGCCGATCCTGAAAAGGTCACACGGAACGAGTCTGACAGAGAGTACGTTTTTTTCGTGCCAATGAGAGACACTGATTGCATTTGGATGCAATCCAGAATCTTCACTTTCGGAAGGGCACGGTTTTTAAAAATACCGAAGGATTCGGCATAAAGGAAATCTTCGCAAGTTAGACTCGCTTCGGTGACCACTCCTTCGATTTCTACGTCGCAACTGGGGATGTAGACTCGATATTCCATCGTAAAAAGCTCATAGGCAACAATCCGGTTTGCCTGTTTCAGGTCATCAACGGTAACGCGCAGTTTGTTTGGCGTCACCTTAAATATATCGGTTACGGCCGAAAAATGTTTTGTCAGATCCTTCGAAATCCGAGAAATATTCAAAGGTTTTTGTTTGGGCCGGAAAAAAACAACCCACGGACCTTTTGAGCCACTTGGGTAAGCTTTATGGCGGGGGGTCGCAGAAATTTTTAAGGGAACGGTTGGAGTAGGGGGAACAGGTGGACGAGGGGGCGATGGTGGAGATGGGGGGGCAGGGGGTGCAGGAGGCTGTTGTTTAGACATCACCTTTGGGTAAGCTCCAGTGCTCGTTTTGGGGTCCGAAGTAGAGTCCCCTGAGGTATCCATTTTCTCTTCAGTGAGAAGCAGATTTTCGAATGATGGAGATTCAACAGACTCATCATCGGAGATATCTGCTAGCGAAATACCCCCGCCATCATTTGTTTCATCCATTGCGGGGTCTTAAGTACCTCCGCAACAGATTTCGACATAAACAAGAAGAAAAAAAAAAATGCGTAAGGAAAACAAAAAAAAAAAAAAAATAAAAAAAATAAAATAAAATAATAATTAAAAAAAATATATATATAAGAAAAAAAAACTTATCCAGAAATATACGGTAAAAATAATACTTAATCCAACAAAGCAAAAAAAAATGTGCCAGGAAAGTTAATCAACACTATAGGGAGATTAATCAGACTGCAAAAAAAAACAGTAAGTGAAAAAAATAAGAAAAAAAAAATGAAAACTTTTTCAGGAAAAAACTTAAAGGTGTCAGAAAAGTTAATCAACACTATAAGGAGATTAATCAGCAAAAATTAATAGCAAAAAAAAAAACCAAAGTGAAAAAGAAAAAAAAGGAAAACTTTTTCAGGGAAAAACAAAAAGGTGTCAGAAAAGTTAATCAACGCTGTATGGAGATTAATCAGGTTGCGGAGAACGGAAGATAACCGTTTGTTACTTAACTCTCCACACAAGCGCACGGAGTGTGGCTGATGACGATGATCTACTGATGTGAGGATGGTGATGATCGTTCTATTGTTGCCCTCGAGTGTTTTCAACAAAGCACCGGCTGGCTCGCCGGCTGGTGAACTCGATGACCTTGATGTTGCAGTGGCGTGATGCGATGAAATTTGTTGGCTAAAGATGAACAGCTCATCTGCCGGACTCGGCCGGAAATGACTGCTTCCTTTCTCGAACGGTTGTGCGGCAAATGCAATTCCGCGATGCTCACTACACTGTTGTATACTACAACACCACTCAGTATGAAAGCGGATTGAAAAAAAACCTCAATAGGGAAAAAAACTAGTACTGATAACGGAGTGCAAGCAACACTAGACCGAAACAGTCGAACGTTCGATGCGGAATGAAAAAATATAATATATGGATGGAAGATAAATTAAAAATATTACGTGTAATCTTCAAATGTTTTCACGTGAGAAATGCTTTAAATGTGTTATTTCATTTTCCGTCATATACGTCATGAAACCTTTGTTGATGTGTTTCATGAAAGAGAAAACTATCAAAGTCGAGCGCTTTTTCGCTCATCCGTTTCACCGAAGCTTGAAAGGAAGACCAATGGAGCGACGGGAGAAAGAGAGACAAGCGATTGAACATTTGTTTGTGCACGCCGACTGAGGTTCTAGAATGCTGCGAAGCTGTTCGACTTTAACAGAAAAAGAAAGCCAGCAGTCTCTTCGTCGCATCGATTTGGTCGATTGAAGCTGATATTGTGACGCCCTGGTTGGCACACCCTCCAAAGGCGCGCCCCTTTGTCAGTCAAAATCGGATTCCTTAGCAATAAAATTAAGGAATGACACCGATAATGACCATGCATCAGAACCCTAGTCTTAACCACTTCAAACTGGTAAGCGTGATTATCTCTCAACCCAGCAGGCGTGGGTTCAATCCCAGTCGGCGCCGCCGGGATGTTCTGATCTGAGGCATAACATCTCTGATCACGCCTTCCTTCGGAAGGGAAGTAAAGCCGTTGGTCCCCGGATCACGAGTTGATGGTTCGATAGGTAGGGTCCAGGTGTACGAGCTGCCTCCCTGGCGTCGGTAGCATTGGTGCTCAGCACGGAAAACAAGATCGACGGAAAACAAATCAAGGAAAAAAAACCACTTCAAACTAGGGAACAACGAAAAGAAGATTAGGAATCACATAGATGAAGACAACTAACTAATTTTTTTCCTTGTTTCAAGATCATCCTCGGTAGACAAAGCCGAGTCTTGTCACTATCAACAAGGCATAAAAAGTAACAAGGACTAAGATGTGTTCCTTGGATTACTAAAAAATCCTGTTCCCCTAGTTTGAAGTAGTCGGGACTAGGAATCGGTGGTAGATCTTACATCCCGTAACGTACCACGAAAAGGTGATCTACCCACGTTACGGGGCTAGTTCATCGCTTAGATTCAATGATATCATTATCTATTTGTTTAAATGTTGCTACTTAGTTCAATCTGACTGAACGACTCTTTCATCAACAAATAATTCAATATGTCTCCCTTTCGTATCTTCCAAGAATTTACAAACGTAAACAAACAATCGAAGAGCCACGATTGTGTTTTACGAAAATTTCAGTTTGTCAGCGTTTGCTGCCATCCATTGATGATGAATCAATTATTTCAGCATCTCTCCGCATAACCCAGGTTAAAATCTGTTTGATCATCAGCATCCCAGAATTTAAAAATTAACATTTTATACCTCAATTTAATTTTTAAATAAACAGTTTATTTTAAAGTAATTCACGTATTCTCGTTGATCTAAGCAGTTTCCATGATCTATAATCATTTAATTAGCATCCCGCACACATGACGTGTTTGATTGTTTATATTTATTCATGTTTTGCTGCTACATCCATTCCAATCGACAGAATTCTCCAAAACTTCGTGAAAACGTTTCTTCTCAGGTGAGTATGGTTATTGCCGGAACAATCATGCCAATAATTCCATTTCAAAAGTATTAGAATGCTAGTAGAGGGGATAATTAGTTTATCTATAAATAAGAATTTCATATGATTTAATGGGGGAGAGGTAGCTCATCGATTCTTCCGGTTCGTCTCCTAGCATCGTGCTATAAGGTACCAGGCGATAACCAGGGTAGTTGATCGATAGCTCGATGACGTCATTTCGTTGACGTATGCAATGGGAAATTCTCATAGCAGGCGTTGACGATGGGACGTTGTCGAGTTGTTGAATAGCAACTATCGTGGTAACTCACCGATTACCTGTCGATCTGCCAAATTTGGTAAGACGTCTGCATTAAATTGTCTCATATAATAATATTCCGCCCACTATATCACAAGAAATTGCGAGTAGCTGAGTGGAATGGAGATAAGTTAAGCATTGGGTACAGGACCAAGTCTCCCCTGGGTGGTGCCAAAAGATGAGCGCAATAGAATCATCAAGTTGCCATAAGGCACGGAATGAGACTATTGCATGGCTGGGTAGTCAAAGTCTTCCATTCGTTAGTCATTTCAGGTGGATTAGAACAGGTTTAGGTGGGCGTTGGCCAGATTTGGATTTTTCAGATGTAATCCTGGATAGGACCCTGTCATTGAACGTCGCGTGAAAGTGGAACTTAATGAAGGCCTAAGTACTTTTTCGTAGTTTTTAGTTTTCGGATTTGAAAGATCGTCGGTTACAGTGGCCTGCTTACTGAGCAGAAAAACGCTGTCCCAGGTCCTTACATATCAAAGAGATTTATGGTAAAATCGCTTGTGTATCGTGTATTTTGAGAAACTCGTTGTTGTCGTTGATTCCGGGTTTGAATGGATACACAAATTTGAGCAACGGTATTATGTGATATGAGGGGCTCGGTGGTCTTAGAGTTTTTGCTTACTGAGCAGAACATCATGAGTCTAATCTCAGGCCCATCCACATTCAAGATTCGTCAATCGTTTTATTTGTTAATATGACTACATGGTAATAACAGCAACTCGGTGATTAAAAAGGTGCTCGTCTGCCTAGTGGCAAACGTTTTTGCTTACTGAGCAGAAGACCGTGGGTTTAGTCCCAAGCTCCTTCGCGTTATATGATCGTTAGGACATCAATTCAGTTTATCGTTTACCAAAACGAACCCTGCTGCAAACCCAACCCTCTTATCCAACATCCCAGTGATTCCTCGTGGAAGTGCAGAGGTGTTCTCGGCTTCCATCAAAGCGAGTGTCATGTCAACACAATCCTTCCCATTCCTTTCTTGACCTGTGTTCGGGCGCGGCCGGCGCTGGTATTGCCTAATTTAAGATCACCAGTTTTTACACATTGAGGATGATTGCTAGTCCCAAGCATCGTCTATTGGTTCTCTGTGTAATTACAGCTGATCTGGCAGTAACAGAGTAGCAACCGTGGGCGTAATTCCATTTCAAAAGTATTAGAATGCTAGTAGAGGGGATAATTAGTTTATCTATAAATATGAATTTCATATGATTTAATTACCTGCAATCAGAGCGTAAAATTATTTTACAGAATCGATTTTTTATTTGCCACGAAAAATCGATTTTTCATCCGATCTTTTTATGTTCGATGTTTGACAGAATCGATTTTTCAAAGTTGATATCGATTTTTTATTGATTTAATTTTTTATTATAAAGCCTTACATTACCAATGGAGATAATTAAATCGCTCAAAACTTTTCATGTTGACGTTGGAGACGCTGGAGAATTAAGGAATTTCCTTGCGCGGGACTTCTTATCTCGAATGGTGACCTCAGTGCCATCTGAAAGGCTCTTTTCTAAGACGGGTGCCATCACGCACAACAGATGGAAGCTGAATCAAACGCGCATGGCATGCCTGACCTTCATGGGGTCGCTTGACGACCACATTTGGTCTTTTTGTTTACCTTACCTGTAATTATTATCATTAATCAAATGTTAGAATGCAGAGGATTTTGAAAGCTCATATATAGAGTTGAGGTTGAATAATCTAAATATTCGCAATATTTCTTAATAATTCGGTTTTGTAAACTTGCTTAAAACAAATAAATGCTCGCACACATACACTAAAATAACAGGAAGAGGAATATTTCGTCTAATAGAAAAGTAATTCAAATATAAAAAAATCGATTTTCATCGAATCATATTCATATGAAAATGACTCTTTGACCCTGAATGTTTTGCGCACTGCCTGCAATTCATTCTTGGTTAAAAATCCGTTACCATATTCGTGAACGGCAGCCGTTAACTATAGTCCACGCGTAGTAGGAAATGTTCAAGGTTGTCGTTCACGAATTTAGGGTCGGTTTTTTTTTGTGAGTTTGTATGAAAAAAAAGCAATAAATCTATCAGTGAGTTGTTTGAAGGATATCTCTTTATGTTGACATATTTATCGACATTAAAAAATTAATTATTCAGATTTCTTAGTATGGTATCTATCAGAAACATAAATATTTGTCCAGCTCTATTTTGATGAAGTAATCCATTAGTTACTAATTTGATCAAGTCAAGAAATCCTAGTGGTACCTACTTTTCTCAGCCTATGCTTTCAGTCTTTGGTAATTTAGAACGGGATATAGGAACGTATGAAAATTTGATATTGTTATTATATTAGTTGAAACCTTGCTGAACGTGCCCGGTGTTTACAATCGTACCAACAGCATCCAATGTGGTTTTGCTAAAACCGCCAAGTGTAAGTCTGAAAACATTTAGCGTCATAACAACTTCATCCCACCCACGCACCACGAATTGGAAATCGTGCTCTCCCACAAAAGTACCCACAAAGATCCCAAACATTTCGGACGAAGTGATTTAGAAACATTCGAAATTGAAAATTGGATTATAGGTTCTTGTCTTTCCCTTCATATACAACGAGTAGGTATCTGGCATCTGCCACTGCTGAGAGCGGACTCTGCCGGTCGAACGTCGGCCTGGTTCGGGTCGTAATGTTTTCCACTGCATTTGGCAAATGGATCAGATGAAAATGCTGCCGCTGCGCTGGTGCGATGGAAGCTGCTGCCGCACTTCTCTATTGCCATTTGTCGGTGCCAGAGGTAAAGGCGAACTCGGTAGATTGTGTTGCTTTAAGAGCAACCCAAAATTGGGAATAATGCAGTTTAACTTTGTAGGCTTTTAGCTTTACGATATTGATCCGAGAGGTCAAGTTTCAACTCAGTTTAATGGAAAAGAGCTTCCTTCAAAACGTGCTAGGGACTATCCACAAAGTACGTTGACAATTTAGAAGCGATTATAGACACATCTGTTCCCTGTGTAGGTATTCATCCATACACATTAGTAGAAATTTGATGCGGTCCATATACACTTTCGGCAAACCTGCCTTTTGCTCTTGCTCCCATTTCAAACTCATTGTATACAGTTTATGGACAGCCCCCTATTTAGGTTTCACCCGGCCAGTAAGGCACGAAACCCATACTGGTGGCACTGTCTGAATAAAAGTTTACCATACAAAAACTAATAGTTACAATGCAATAACATTTCCCGAATAAAAATTTACCATACAAAAACAATAGAACCTATTGTTACAATGCAATAAAACCTATTGTAACAACAATAAATTTCATTGTCAAAAACAATTAAAATACAATAGAACTTATTGTTATGGGTTGTTAGTTCTTCTTCTTCTTCGCATTTCAAGCAATTTGATATGCAATAAATCACATATTAGCTTATTGCGTGCTCTCAACTTAGTGTTCTAGATGCACTTCCACAGTTATTAATTGAGAGCTTTCGATGCCTGTACCTTTTTTGCATTGGTATAATTGTGTGGCAAGTTCAATCATACTTCTATGCCCAGGGAAGTCGAGAAATTTTCCAACCCGAAAAATTCCTAGACCGGACCGGGAATTGAACCCAGCCACCTCCAGCATGGTCTTGCTTTCTAGCTGCACCTTTACCGACTGAGCTAAGGGAGGCCCCGGAGGTTGTTAGTTACCGTAACCATAAAAAAAAATTCTCGATCAAATTTGATCCATTGCAATAAATGTTATGGTTTTTTTATTGTGCAAAATCTTGATTTCATAGAATTTGTTGTAAACCTATAGTGATGACGACTATTTGATTATTAGACCAATACAATAGAACTATAATAAGATTATTTGTCAACAATAGAATTGATTGTGTTTTATTTATATTTTATTGTAATTTTATGGTTATTTTTATCGAGGTTATTTTAGCAACCATAAATCTTATAGTTAAAAGCATTAAAAATATATTGGAACTTATTTATTTATTTGCTTATTTTTGATTTATTTAACCACCATCTTTGACATTTTAGCCATACAGACTGTTTAAAGTGGCTTAATCCTATTCTTAAAAACTGGTCTACTTATATTAAAATCAAAAACATCACACACATCATTAAACAGTCTGCAACATCTATCGAGAGGATTGTTATAACCGTAAGCAGTACGATGTCCGAGAGTCCACAGAAAGTAATAGCTGCGGAGGTGGCGAGCTGGAGTGTGGAAATTGATGTTCCCGAGCAAATAACTGCAGTCAGTATGATTACTAATCATGTCAAATATGAACATCCTCTGGAGAAAGACTCGGCGATTTGTTAGTGTTTGCAGTCCAATAAGCGCACATCTATGCTCGTACGGAGATAAGCTATCTGGATTTGTCCATGGCAGACGTCGTAATGCAAACTTTTCTGGATTCTCTCGATGCGCAGTACATGAACAGCATGATATGGAGCCCAAATTTGTACTCCATATTCAAGAACACTGCGGACCATAGAGCAGTACAGTGCTTTCACGTCGTTGAATTGTGCAGTATTGTGGCGCAAAAATCCTACCATGGAGTTGGCCTTTGCAACTGTCATGGATATGTGCTCGTTAAACCGTAGTTTGCTGTCCTAGATGAGCCCAAGATCCTTAAGGGCATTAACCCTTTCCAGCGGCGATTGATTCATAGAGTAATCAAAAATGATCGGAGAGTTAGAGCGGGTAAGGGTAATTACTTTGCATTTGGAAGCATTGGCTTGCATTCCATTCATCTGACACCAGGATGACAATCGCTCTATATCAGCTTGTAGTGCGCAACAATCCACGATCGATTTGATCACACGGTACAGCTTAAGATCATCAACTTACAGTAACTTAGCATATCACACACGTCGTTAATAAACAGAACGAAAATGAGAGGTCCTAAGTGCCTTCCTTGTGGAACCCCCGATGGTATATGGAATACCTCGGATCTGGAATCACGTACCTTAACGAAAGCCTTCCTGGATGATAAGTATGATTTCAACCAACAAACGATCCACGGTGGAAGACCAAGGCGGTTTAGCTTCATAATGGCTAGGTCGTGAGGGACTTTGTCAAAAGCCTTAGAGAAGTCGATGTAAACGGAGTCCACTTGCTGACGCTTTTCGATGCTACCTATAAGAGAGTTCGTGTAAGTCATCAAGTTAAAGATTGTCGAGCGCTTTTTCGTGAATCCATGCTGAAATTCTGAGATTATGGATTGAACAGCTGGATACAACTTCTCATGCAGAAGACTTTCGAGAACATTGGCCAAGCAGTTCAGGATCGAGATAGGTCGGTAATTTTCCACTTTGTGCATGTTACCGGACTTGAAGATTGGTGTAATTGAGGCGAGCTTCCAGGCATCCGGAAAAACGCCATCCTTAAGCGATCGATTGAAAATAGACATAACGGGAGTGGCCAACGATGCTGCACAGTTCTTGACGAAAGACGGTGGAATACGGTCTGGGCCTGGACCTTTCGATGGATCGACTGAGCAAAGGGCTTTGAGAATAGCGTCTTGACTGCAGATGAGCTGCTGCAGGTGAATGTCGTATCTTGGTAGCTGATCAATGTATTGCTGCGGTGGAGGAGTTTGATCGGGTTCGAAAACACTTCGGAAAAAGTCAGCGAAAAGGTCAGCAGAAGCTACCGTAGGTAACGTCCACGGGAATACCAGCTGATCTTTTCCGAGAGTTAATAAAAGACCAGAACAACGATGGATTTTCCTTGAAACCCCTCTGGAGGTTGTCGACGTACTCACGAAAGCGAGCTTTCGGCAAACTATTATACTCTGCTTCTACTAGCTGCACCGTATACTTGTTTGCTGCGGTCCGGGAACGAAAGTAACAACATCGAAATCACATTGTGCAAAATTATACACACTGCGGGCTGCTGGGTACGGGAGCGGATGATCTCTCGAACGGTAGTCAACTTTTAGAACCAACGGCTTGTGGTGACAATCAACTTTCATAATTGCAGAGGGTGGTTCAAACAGATCGATGCAATCGGAGTCACTGACGAGAACCAGGTCAAGAAGCTTGCCATTCGTGTTCACCAGATCGTTGATTTGCTTCAATCCAGCAGACAGTATGGACTCCACTGCAGCAAGTTCCTGTTCTGATGAAGCATTGAGAGGCGGAAATCCTCTGACGTCCTCATCAAAGTCCCAAGCTAGATTTGGCAGATTGTAATCACTCACAACTATGGTTGTATCGTGAGGGTTCGCCATACCAAGGAGCTGTTGTACGGACTCAGCGTGTTTGGTGTAAATGTCGACTGACTGTTTGGTCGAATATAGATGCAGCACAGGAAGATCGATTGATGTTGTAAATCGACTTGAACAGCGTTTGTCATAGCGTTTTTAAAGCGAGCGTTACCCATGATGTCGCGGCATCCTTTACACATCCAGAAAATAGCAGGCTTACCGCTTATTTCTTTGTATATTGTTCTGTTCAATAGGATCTATTGTAAACGAGACTTTTGCTCGTAACGTGGGTACCCGAATAAAAATTTACCATACAAAAACAATAGAGCCTATTGTTACAATGCAACAAAACCTATTGTAGCAACAATAAATGCTATTGTCAAAAACAATAAAAATAAAATCGAACTTATTGTAATGTACAACATAATCTAATGTTAATGAGACATTTAAAGGGGGATTGTTAGTTACCGTAACCATAAAAAATCGATTTTTCTCAAACAAATTTCCCGGAAAAAAATAACCATACAATTACCATAAAATAAAATACAGTTACAAGTAAATCTATTGCCAACAATCGATCTTATTGTGTGTATATAGTACACGAAGTTTTAGCATATTGTTATTACAATAGATGTACAATACGTCCCATATAGTAAGAGTTTTCAACAATAGAACAACAATACAATTAATGGTAAATGGTTCAAGTTTGTTCGGGAAAAAGTGATTTTTCGTATGGTTAAGATACATAACGACCCCCTTAATCTATTGTATATTCCCCAATTTACCATAGATTCTATTGTAGAAACAATACATTCTATTGTTATTTTATCGTTGTGGAGAATACGATTTATTGTAAATACTATAAACTCTATTGTATGGTTACAATACATTTCATTGTACCTCTACGGTTCTTTTTTTTACGGGTTGATCTCATTACAATACATTTTATTTTTTTATTGTGCAAAATTTTGATATCATATAATTTGCTGTAAGTCTATTGTGGTGACCACTTGATTATTTGACCAATACAAAAGAATTTCAATAAGATTTATTGTCAACATTAGAATCTATTGTATTTTATTGATATTTTATTGTATTTTTATGGTTATTTTTATCCGGGTAGATCACCTTTTCGTGGTACGTTACGGGATATAAGATCTACCACCGATTCCTAGTCTTGAGGATTTTTCAGTAATCAAAGGAACACATCTTAGTCCTTGTTACTTTTTATGCCTTGTTGATAGTGATAAGTCCTTGAGTTGCCTGGACCAAGGATGATCTTGAAACAAGGAAAAAATGAGTTAACGGGTGTTCAATAGAAAATGAGAACTATTTCAATACCGTCCAGCGCTCTTGTGAGAGCATCGCGACCAAGTTGCGGCGTACGGCTGACCAGGGTCCCTTTACCAATATTTATTGACGTTTGGTTTTTTTAAAAGAATAAACATTATGGTTTTATTTTTACTAGCTATATGACTAAAAAAAATTCTCATTTTTTATTGAACACCCGTTAGTTAGTCTTCACCTATGTGATTCCTAATCTTCTATTCGTTGTTCCCTAGTTTGAAGTGGTTAAAACTAGGGTTCTGAAGCATGGTCATTATCGGTGTCATAGCTTATTTTTGTTGCTAACTCGGATAAAAATAACCATAAAATTACAATAAAATATCAATAAAATACAATTAATTCTATTGTTGACAATTCATCGTATTGTAATTCTATTGTATTAATCAAACTATCAAATAGTCACCACAAAATGTTTACATCATGTTCTATGAAATCAAAATTTTACACACTAAAAAACAATAAAATTTATTGTAATGAGATCATATTTGTTCGAGAAAAAATTGATTTTTTTATGGTTACGGTAGCTAACAATCCCTCTTTTCTATTGTAAATGTCTCATGTCGACATTAGTATAGCATTTCTGCCCTACTCAAAAATTCATTCTACTACCACTAAAATAGAGCCATTTGTTGCAATGTTACATTTATGATCATGTCCTTTTATGTCAGTATGCAAAGAACGCTTGATTGAGCTGAACTTCACGTATCTTATGATTTCAAATCATATCAAAAGAAACGGTTGGAACACTGCTTGATCCAAAAACTTATTTCGTATCGAAAAAATAAATAAAAGGCAGACACTTAATGAAAATTTCTAAAACAGTAGTTTATCTTGTAGTTTATTTAATTTTGCATTATAATCTTACAGAAATAATTGACAGAATAAACAAACATAATGCTGATTACCGCAGAATAAACGTCCTATTTATACCAAATATTAATTCATCAGACTTAAAAACACTACCTTCTGTTTAAAATGTTCACTCGTTATCCGAAAATAACGCATTTGTCTAAAGTGATTGATGAGCGTTTTAGTAGAATAATTGTATACCTTTTAAGATGATTTTCCTTTTAACTCTACTACTATTGCATCACTTTCACTTTAGACACTGATGAAGTTTTCAAGAAGTAAACAAATTACGTGTCTGTTATAGTTATAAGTGATAGTGAAAGCAAATAGTGAAAGTGAATTATTGAAAGTGAATGTGATACAATAGTAGTAGAATTAAAAAGAAAATGTCGTGAAAGGTAAACGCTTTGTATTTTACATCTATCTGACAGATTGCTCGCACGTTTTCAATAAAACATATTTTTTTCCTTTGGTTTGTTTTCCGTCGATCTTGTTTTCCGTGCTGAGCACCAATGATACCGACGCCAGGAAAGCAGCTCCCACACCTGGACCCTACCTATCAACCCATCAACTCATGAACCGGGGACCAACGGCTTTACTTCCCTTCCGAAAGAAAGCGTGATCAGAGATGTTATGCCTCAGAACATCCCGGCGGCGCCAACTGGGACTGAATCCAGGCCTGCTGGGGTGAGAGGTAATCACGCTTACCACTACACCACCGGCACCGCTACCAATAAATCTAGCTATAAATGAATTGTAAATTCATCAAGGCTCTGCGAGAAAAAGATGGAAACCTTCAATTAGGGATCCTGTTTATGGAATCAGTTGGATTCCAAATGCTTAGAGTTTTGAGATGCTTCAATTTTGTCCAAACTGTTGCCAACCGTACTCTACTATAACATTGTACATTGTCACTTAATCTCAAAACCGAGGTTCGTTAGTATGGTATAGAGAAGCGTTTTGGTTTTCCGTCTTAACAGCCAATATTTCTTTATTCTGAGTTCCTTTACCGTCTGATATATTCAACTAAGAGTAAACAAATTGTCACGAAATTCTTCCAGGTGGAAGACATTTCGATAAGGCTAGGACGTTGAGTTCAATTAACCAACCGTTTATTTTGATGCCACCGGGATGCTTCTCTGCTCGAATGCAGAGCGACGATTCAAAGGAAAAGCTACTTCCGAGCAACAGTAAGTCTACCTTTCTCATTCCATTTCGCGCAGTGAAGAAATGTAGGGGAGGGAGGGGCATAGTGAACAGGTGGGGCATAGTGAGCATCCTGGATCTGCAGCGGCATGAAACAAATCAACTGGTAGTAGGTTCAATATCATTGTGATCCTACCACCAGCCAATTTGTTCCGAACGGCCGCCAGTCCAAGCTGGTGCACGGGATGCTCACTATGCACCACCTGTTCACTATGCCCCTCTTACTCCTATAGAAGTGAAAAAGACGCGATGGCAGCTTGCCATACCTATTACCCCTTTAAAGCACTGACACGGTGGCTGCAAATCTGTTTTCGTGCTTAACAGCGCGTAAAAAATAATTGGCTTAATTAAGTTTAAAACGAAATAAACGAGCAGACATTTTTAAATCTATTTCGAACCCTTTTGTGGTGACAGTACTCTGGAAGTAGTAGGAAAAAAATAGCAACAATCGCACCGCCGAACAGTGGTGTAAAGATGCAAAACCGCAATCTATTTAGACCTGAGTTAGGGAATGTTAAGGGTGGTCATCAGTTTTTAAGTTGACCGTTTTTAAATTCCCGGGTTTTTCCCGGTACCGTAAAACGGGGTACCTTTGATAATGCGGGTTACTTTGATAATAGATTATAATGATTAAATTTACTTTCTGCACTATTTCCGAATTGGAAACATTGGCTCCATTTTGTAGTTTAGGGTATTACCTTTGATATCGTATAGAGTTTTACATTGCATGTTTTACATATTTTCTAAATATCTACAAAAAAAAAAAAAACAATTTTATTGCTTTCGCCTGATTGAAAAACCCGTTCACTAAATGTATTTCCTATACAGCCATCACAAGTTCAATGTTATCTTCTTATTGCCTATGTTGTTTCTGATTGATTACTCTTTCAAAGTTTAATATGTTTTAACCTTAATTATTTGAGATTAAAGCATGTTTTTCTTCATTCTTGTTTTCCGTGCTGAGCACCAATGCTATCGACGCCAGGGAGGCAGCTCCCACACCTGGATCCTACCTATCGGCTCATCAACTCATGAACCGGGGAACAACGGCTTTACTTCCCGTGAGCAGAGATGTTATGCCTGAGAACATCCCGGCGGCGCCGACAGGGATTGAACCCTGGTCTGCTGGGGTGAGATATTACCACGCTTACCACTACACCACCGGTGCCACCACCGAATATAATGATAATAAAGTAAATGGGATTTTGTATTGAAAAACATTCATTGTCTTTGCATTTTTTATGGTTTTCATGGTTTGTAGACAGAGTGCAATATATGTTTTTATATTTTTCCACAACATTTAAAAAAAACCGCGATGTGTGTTTTTCTTTTCACGTTTTCGAGTTATATATTTTTTGAAGTTATCAAATTTTGGGTTTTGCTTAATACTTCTATGTGACTAAACTACTATGCTTCTTCTTCTTCTTCTTCTTCTTCTTCGCATTTCAAGCTTATTGCATATAGCATATTAGCTTATTGTGTGCTCTCAACTTAGTGTTCTAGATGCACTTCCACAGTTATTAATTGAGAGCTTTCGATGCCTGTACCATTTTTGCATTGGTATAATTGTGTGGCAAGTCCAATCATACTTCTATGCCCAGGGAAGTCGAGAAATTTTCCAACCCGAAAAATTCCTAGACCGGACCGGGAATCGAACCCAGCCACCTCCAGCATGGTCTTGCTTTGTAGCTGCGCCTTTACCGACTGAGCTAAGGGAGGCACCACCACCAAACTACTATGCTTCGTGACCATGTAACAGTCGCTATAAATCAATGGAGACGCATGGTACACAGCAAAAAAGGAATTATTTTGATATCACATCAAAGTGGATGCACTTCAATCGTGTCGAAAAAATGGTGTAATTTTACTTGCCAAAAAGGATACAATTATCATTAATACTGTGCATGAACTGACATTACGCTGCTTTTACTGCATTTGTTTATTTTTGTGGCTTTAAAAAATACATGAGATTTTCGACATGATTGAAGTCCTCTTGGATGTAAAATTAAAATTAATTTTACTGTGTAATCTAGTCGCTTTTGCAATAGTAGTTTTGTTCACAGTGAATTGTTACAGTGCGCTTAGTTTGCGTAACTTGTAAGGCTATATCCACGTGGCCACACCAGCGCAAGTCGATGCCGACCGGATGACGCCGGCCTCTTGCGGGAAACCTTTCCTCCGGTCGTTGTGGGTGTTTTCGTCGTCGTTGTCGTCTTCGTATTGGTGCGATGCGTGCTGTAACACTCAAACGTCGTGTCCGACGCTTAACCGTCCGTTGCTCGAAAGCAAATGACGATGAAAACGATATGGTAAGCGATTTTATTATCGCTGCTTTTCTCCTCTATTCATTTCATTGATGAAATGGTGAGCGGTCAACCGAGCATTGAGCTCGCTCATGTGAGCATGCACAATAGAAATTAAAGACGTAGTCCTTCGTAAAAAATGTAAGAGGCTATATCCAAGACACAACCGTAGATTTGACGTAGGATTACGAAAGGTAGTGTTGATGTCACAGCAGAAGTATAATAAATATTAAATTGATTTCTTAACTCGTTATCAGTGAAAAAGTTCGATAGGTTCAAGTTCGGAAGCAATTTGAGAGTTTTGTTTTTGGTGGGTCCTGTCGGTGTTCTGGACGATATGTCTTGGATACAAGCTCGTACTTGAACTCATTGGTTAACTCTTTTATCAGTCATTTGTGGTCCTGAAAAGGACCGATGGGTTGGAAGCTTGGAAGCCAGTTTAGAACAATGCTGTGGAATTTATTCCTTGATTTATTTGGAGATCATAGCGGTGCGGAAATGACATATGTACTTGGCAAAACACACCAATCACAGAAACTGAGTATACCGGACGGTACCTCCTTCCGATGTGTCCCCAAGGAGCCACAGAGGTCACTCACCAATGAAAAAAAAAATTCAAATGTAGAGGAAGATTTAAGCAATTTAATGCAAAAAACCCCAAACGTTTGCGTTGTTTCCTTTGCTCACAAAAAAAAATTCAGAAAATCGTCGAGTTTTTGACGTGTTACTTTTATTTCCCCCCTTAAGGGAATTCGGCAAGATTTTTTGTTGGCATAATTCTGTTAATAGGAGTATCTTAAAACTTGCATTAAAAGGCATAAAAATAGGTACCGTCTGACATGTTCAATTATCGGTGACTGTGTTAGGGAAACCACTTTTCCCATCACGGAAACGTCTCGTTTTCTGATGACAAAGTTACGCATTTTCGTGCATAACACGCACGGAATGTTTGGCTTATTCAATAGATAATAAAAAAAGCGAAAATTGATTGAAGGAATTTCTTCGCTAAATTTTTCCCATCGTGAGATATTCGCGATCGATCATACAGGGGAAATGAATGTAATGTCGGTCTAAATGTCCCTAATATGGGCCCATACATAAATTCAGCAATCAATAAAATTTTCAATAGCGACCAAAAATATCAATTAGTACCGTCCCAATGACGCGTTCATCTAGATAAAATTAATAAATAGCAGATTTTTAGCGATGGGCTTAATCTTAGATCCATGGGCCCACATTAGAGCCATTCCCCCTAAATTCGAGTTTTTGTTTTGCATTTTTCTAGCTTCCTAGATAAAGCCTTACCTTAATTTGATGTGTTTCTGGTTCATTGACATGGTCATGTGGTATTCGTGCCTTGCGATAATTTGTATGTACCACTTCAATACTTGACGCATTTGACCCCAAACATTTTGTTGCTGGGTACATTATCAAAGAGCTTTGGGGGTGCTGTGGCTGGCAGCAAGGTGAGCGTACGTACGTTCAAAGCAAATTAACTCTTAAACAACAATAATGGTTGCCCTGAAAAGAACCGTTTTGTCGTGACGGTTGAGTAATGCTGAGCTATTAATGTGTTTAAAACAGATAAGGCTGGCAAGCAGTATGTTATTTGGAACGGTGACGTGCTTGGCATAGACGGCTCACACCGGCTCACGACGAGAAACTGAAATCTATTCAGTAGCGGTGCAACTTCTTCTTCCTTCTTCAACGAATGGACCACTCAGTGAACTGCAGCTCGCGCTTGCGAGCAGCCTTTCGTCGTGTCCTGTAGAACAATCTACAACGCCACGTGCCGAAAGCACTGCTGCTGATGATGACCACTGGACACCACCACTCATAACACGCGGTGATTGAATAAACACCGTTCGGTGAGACCGGAGTGAATTCGATTTTTTAACCTGTGTTAGGGAAAGACTAAAATATATACGTACCCTAATTAACAAAGCACAAGCAATAAAAAATCTCAAATTGGCGTCTAAATACTACAGTGGTGCACCAATAAACAAAAAACAAGTTGCAATAGAAATGAAGAAAAAGGCAATAAACAAATAAAAAGCTTCTTTTAATAATTTGAATGTGAGCGGTGAAAATGGCAAAAAGGGCAATAGTATATACAATACGCTCAATTAAATAAGGATGAATCTCCACTAAATGAGGAAATTTGAGCACTAAATAACTCACTTTCGTCACCTGCAGTTGAACATATTTTCCCAGAAAAGTGGCAAAATGAGCAATGTCATATTGAATAACCGCAATAAATAAATCTAAAATGTCCCACAGAAAGCGCACAGTTATCACTGTTTTAATCCAATTATGCTGTAAAATCGTGTTTATTTCCCCAAGAAAAAAAAAATGGAAATATCTTTTAAAAACTGAAAAAGTTCCAGGAACCATGAGGATGAGCCATCGTAAAATATGAATCGTTCTTAAAGAAAAGAAAATAATTCATGCAGGAAAGTAAAAATGAGCAATTGAAAACGAACACTGCGCAATATAAAATAAAACAAAATTTCAATGATATTCAGGAAATATTCCTTTAAATTGAAAGTTTATGAGCCAATAACCCAGATCAATTTCCATATGGTATTTTCAAGACAGCGATAAGTAGTGATACTGTGTCTTGGCTAACAAAGTCGATGTCGATAAAGAAGATTAACAAATGTGGGCCTCATTGAAAAAGGTACCATTAAACAAAATCAAAAGAGCACTAAAAACAGCTGTTTGAGCAATATATACGTCACAAAAGAGCATGGACGCCACGGGCGGAGGTGTTATCAACTAACACATATTTAAATTGACCGTTAAATGCGTGTTCGATGTACAAGATGCGAGTGTTATGTCTGTTTGTCTACGGTTCGATGAAGATTTGCAGGTTTTCAAAAGATATTATTTTCGTTCTTAGTGACCTTCATGGCCTATAAAATGCTCAATTTATTTTTCATAGTGCTAATTTTATACGTTTCTTGCTCATTTCTTATTTTTTGTTGAGCCTTTTTAGAAATTTTCCCTGGGGCATTCATTGTGCTTTTTGTGTCTTTTTACCTTTATATTGCTCAAATGGCATTTTCTAGTGCTCTTTTGTGACGTATATATTGCTCAAACAGCTGTTTTTAGTGCTCTTTTGATTTTGTTTACTGGTACCTTTTTCAATGAGGCCCACATTTGTTAATCTTCTTTATCGACATCGACTTTGTTAGCAATTTTATTTTTTTTTATTTTTTTTTATTTTTTTTTATTTTTTTATTTATTTATTTTTTTTTTTTTTTTAATTTTGTGTTTCTGGCGGTTTGTGCAACTAGAATCGGCGGGAGGAAAATTAAATGTAATTATTGTGAGGCTATTAGTAGTGTTGGCTGATGTGTAGAAAGAGCTTTTGGAGCTAACTATTGTGTCTGAATTGGAAAGATTTCGTGTGTTTAATAGTTTATAATAAATAATTAATAAATGTTTGATAGTTTATTGTAGCTTAGAATCGACCCAAGAAATGCAACGGTGGAAGTGGGACCGCGTGGATCTATTATTAGGTTTTTGCAAAATGCATTACTTTGTGCACAGAGTGGAAAGATATTTAGTTGTGGTTGTTTAGAGATGACTAGAGAAAGATAAGCATCAGGAATGCGCTCCCGGATGTATTGATTTGGTGAGTGTGTTCCAGTTGAAGATTGTTCTTACACATTTCTCGATTGCATTTTCGAGGGGACGTGTCTGCTTTTGTGGGCAGTGCGTTTGATTGTCGGTTTGGTGTGGTTGGTGGCTCGCCCGCGCGTTGTGGCGCCGCCATCAGGTAGGGGAAAATTTCTCCTATCTGATGGTGGTGTTGGCATGCGTGGGCGGGATGCTGGTTGCGCCGGATTGGCGATGGGATGCATTGTTTGCGGGAGTGGATGCGTCCCTTCGGGGGAGTATTCGAAATTTATGTATGTTCATCGTTCATCGTTTCATTTGTCAGAGTGATGACCACGGTCGCATGATGCATGTTCCTCGGATTTTTACGGTTAGGTGTATACGAATAATTCACTATGATTTTATTTCCATCTTGATATAGTTTGAGTTTAAATAGATCCTAGGTCCTATTTTATTATTATTAAATATTCATTGATAAATATTTATAACAGGGTCAAAACACAACTGGAAGAAGCAACGTAACATCATTTGATTTTCTCTAATGTATGTTTAACGTTCATATGACAGTGAAATTAACCATTTTATTTTTCCTTTCCAGGATAGAAAGTTACATAACTTATTGATATATTTATTTGTATATTTGTAAATACTTATTTAATCAAATTCTGAATCTGAGTGATGAGGAAGCTTATTGTGTTCGCGAGCCCTCCGTTTAGGCTGGACGCATTGATTTAAATCTTTAAGTTTATTTTCAGCTCTTCGACATTTTTAGATTAATATTATAATGATTCACTATTTTCAGCCTTCGTTCAGGAAAATACAAAAAACATTGGAATGCATGATTACAATTGCATGAAAACTGTTAACTGTCCAAATAACCTCGTTTTTTCTGACTATTTATGCATTATGAAAGTTTACCATTATTTTAAAAAAGCATTCCACATTGCGTTAAGAAATTCCATGGTGCATAATAAAGTGTTTGTTTCAATTCCAATAAAATATCAGAAGTTGAAATCAGTTGAATGTATTAAGGTTAACTGAAATTGAGCTTATTTGTATTTTGTAGTACTTGTTTATTTAACATTATTTTATATATTGCATGAATAGTAAATTAGTTTTATTTCACATATTTAAAATCTCATTATATCACTATATAACTATCATTATATAACTATAATTTTCATTTCTAGAAAATAGTTGTCCTGTAGATCCTGAAGGACCAGAAGGTGTATCAAATAGCTTATCATTGTTATTTACTTTTTATTTTATTATAATATAATATGAATTTGGCCGGTTGCTTTTGGTGCAGCTCCACTTGGTTATTTGGCTGAGATCATTCCTTTTTATTTATTTATACAGTAACCCCTTCCTATCATTAAACATCAATTCAGCTTATCGTTTACCAAAACGAACCTTGCTGCAAACCCTACCCTCTTACCCAACATCCCAGTGACTCCTCGTGGAAGTGCAGAGGATTTCTCGGCTTCCATCAAAGCGAGTGTCACGTCAACACATTCCTACCCATTCCTTTCTTGACCTGCGCTCAGGCGCGGCTGGCGCTGGTATTGCCTAATGTGAGATCACCAGTTTTTACACATTGAGGATGATTGCTAGTCCCAAGCATCGTCTATTGGTTCTCTGTGTAATTACAGCTGATCTGGCAATAACAGAGTAGCAACCGTGGGCGGTCAATCATGCTCATGCTCATGCTCGACATCGACTTTGTTAGCCAAGACACAGTATCATTACTTATCGCTGTCTTGAAAATACCTTATGGAAATTGATTTGGGTTATTGGCTCATAAACTTTCAATTTAAAGGAATATTTCCTGAATATCATTGGAATTTTGTTTTATTTTATGTTGCGCAGTGTTCGTTTTCAATTGCTCATTTTTACTTTCCTGCATGAATTATTTTCTTTTCTTTAAGAACGATTCATATTTTACGATGGCTTATCCTCGATTGGCTTGTTTAGAATTAATATCCATTTGCTATTGACAGAGTTGTAAGTGGTCAAATCCCGACCACTTTTCGTAACGTGGTCGATTTTGGTTTTTTGAAATGGCATCCCCAATATGAAAGACGTAATCCTACGTCAAAAGGGACAGGTGAGTTTGCACTGGTGCGTTTTGGTCAGCCCTAAGAAAAATAGATTGGAAATGAGCTATTTTGGCTGACTAGTGAAGTCGTCCACATGGAAGTCTTCATCGGTTACAAACTGCTTATATTAGAAAGATGGAAAAATAGGGTAGAGCACTGCTACATCTTAATCGGTCATCAAAACATCAATAATATCACTGATTTCACCATGCACAAATCAGTAATACGTTTGTTTCGATGCGTTAGGTTAGAACAAAAGCTACAAAACACATCCTATACGAGGGCGTTGTATGAATATTTATACTCATTGTTCTTAAATGAAAACAAGTGCTTCTAGCAAATCCATTGATTCTCTTTTCAATCGTAGAACGAAGAAAAGCCTAGACAAACCAATGGCATATCAAACTCGTTGAACGAATTGGAATATTGATCTTTAAATGTCTTAACAATTTGTGACTGTTTATCAAATCCAACGGTATGAATAAATAAATTTGGAAGTCATCTTAGAAAATGTAGTAAAATCACTCCATTTTTTGGCTCAATTCCGTTAGAAAAAGAGAGGTTAATTGCGGATTGTGCTTAGTAGAACGGAAATAAGGTCAAAAACCCTACTTCGAAACATTTAATTTAAATTGCTGAACAAACCGCTGAAGAGATAGGAGATAGAAGACAGGAGATAAATAAAATTTCTTCAATACTGAAAAAAATAAATACAACTTACATATATTGGTTTGAGACATGAACGAGCAACTTTTGGAAAAAAAGGAAAATGAATATGCTGGCATATTTTATTCGTCATGTCTAAAATATCAAAACCATTAAATCCCAAATGAACTGCTCATGTTTGATAGAAAAACAAGTAAATGTTAAAAATCTCAGAAACATATTTATGTCTGCAAGCTGATCAAAATGTATGTAAGCTGGAGACCATTCGGCCTAATGACGGGAAAGTATGGTTTGTCTGGCAAGAAGCGATACTGCAACGTTGCATAGTATCAGAATTCGATAATAAGTCGTTAATACATCTGTACTGTAGCCACAGGTTGGAGGACCCCTTCTCCGTTTCTAAACTAAGGCAGGACAACTATGATGGTAGGAATCAGTAATGAACTCGACTAAGGCAGAAGGATAAGAGGCTTCCAATATCGAGTTAAGATGAGAGAATTGCTTTCCAAATTGAATTTTATCGAGTATGGAAAAATATCGAGTAAGACTGTACATTCATAATCTTCATCTTGATATTTATTAAGTATATTTATTTATAATCAATATATGAAATCGAGATACTGCTCTGATATATATATATATATAGATAAAGTTTGAAATCCTTCTCCTTATTTTCGATATTTTATAACATTTTCAAATTTTCGGAACTAAGGATTTCTTTTCCAAGATTATGGATATCATGGATCCAGAAAAAAAAAAATTAGGTGACCAATTTAGATTTCAGCAGCACCGGTGATGTAGTAGTAAGCGTGATTACCCTTGCAGGCATGGGTTCAATCCCAGTCGACGCCGCTGGGATGTTCTGAGGCATAACATCTCTGATCACGCCTTCCTTCGGAAGGGAAGTAAAGCCGTTGGTCCCCGGCTCATGAGTTGATGAGTCGATAGGTAGGATCCAGGTGTGGGAGCTGCCTCCCTGGTATCGGTTGCATTGGTGCTCAGCACGCAAAACAAGATCGACAGAAAACAGATCAAGGGAAAAAAATAGACTTGAATTGTAGATCTTTAGGGATTTAGAATTAATTGCATGATCGTAGAAGAAGAAAAAAGGATAGATTTCGGACTTAATAAGATGTTCAGAATTAAAATATATATGTTTAAAAAATCCAAAACTAAAATATGTAGCAGATCTTGGACTTTTACGATTTCAATTATACCTATTTTCAGATCCTCCTTTTTTTTAATAAATCTCAGATTTGGACTAATTTTAAGGATGTAAAAGCTGATCTGAAATTTTTTTGCAAAAAATCAAGATTTTTAACTACGAAAAAGATTTCAAAATCGTGGACCTAGATTAATTTAAAGGATTTGATAACACTCCTATTTATTTCCCGGTTGTTTAGATTCTCGGTTAGCTTCCGGTTCTCTCGATTTGCTCGGTTCAGTGGCCACCAATGACAAAATGTTTAAAAATTTAATTTGAATTGAGGGCTATTTTGAATTCTTTATTGCAATAGCAGCTTGTACAGACCAACTCAGCAGTGTTTTTTTGGGAATCCATTGTTTTTTTTTTCCATATTTAAAGGCAACAATTTGAAAAATATTTGAAAATTATTGAAGAGGGGGGAAGCAAAATGATACTTTGACCTTATTGAAAATTATTAGAGGGAGGCAAAAGTGCCATGGCCCCTCTAACATGGCACCTATGCGTATGACGCACACACTTAGAAATTATCGCCCACTTGGGTAATTTTTACCAAAATATGAACAGCTTATATGTTCGGTAAAATTTATGCAATTCAATTCAATTGCTTTTCAGTTACTAAAATGACAAGATTTGATCATCAACAAGGTTGAACATGTGTTGATATAATTTTTTAATTCAAGGGACTTTAAAATGGATCTCAAAGTTTTACCGAACGTTCAGTTGTTCTGATTTCGGTAAAGTTTTACCGAACACGAAAACAACATCTTAGCGTGCAGAATGTTTTAGTTTAGGCTTAGCATTTTGTGATCCTAAGTGATTTCAAAAATAACAAAGTCTAACTGGCTGCTTGGCTGCATCTAGATGCGAGGAGGAAATCGGCTTGTCTGAGAAACACTCTATTCAGATAGTAGCCCACTCTTCTAGGCGCTTGCGCTAGCAAAGTGTGCATCAAGATATATATAGACAAAGGTAATACATTTTCTTTGCGCTTCGATCGGACAACTGACCAAAAACGCTTGGGATGCAAGCGTAGACTTATCTGCGTACGGTCAATATAAGGAGCATACATGAAGCTCGTGTATTTAATACTCGCCAGTACAAAACAAAGTTTCAGGAGTTGTGATCGACTACGAATCTACTAAGATGGCTGTTTGTCCATGGAAGTTTCGAAGTAGGACGTTGAAAAGGGAACATGAGTTTCGATAACATCGACGAATCTCAGATTTGAAAATCTCAACCATGTCATCTAGATCTCGTTCCTCATTCAAAAATTGCAAATCAGTCGCTGAGAGCGCTACGTTCATCTAACCGTGGATTCTTATGGGGCTGCTCAAATCTCTTCCGGGTGAATGAAGGCGCACGTTGAGCATGTTCAATTGTCATTTTTAGATCACAATTGTCGATGAGCAGACGCAATAATGTCGGACATAAAATAGAAGTACAATTACTATCCGTCTAATAGTTCTTTATAAAATGCTAAGTGAATGTAAAAACTATAGAACATAAGGCTCTTGATTGACTATAAATAAACAGACTATATCTGATATACGTAACATTTTCACCAGAAATCATAGGTATGACTTTTAATATCAAGATTACGTTATATCAGCTTTAGTATGAACGTACTATAAGTCTACGTGGTAAAAAG
Organism: Ochlerotatus camptorhynchus; assembly: GCF_037179485.1. Classification (NCBI taxonomy): domain Eukaryota; kingdom Metazoa; phylum Arthropoda; class Insecta; order Diptera; family Culicidae; genus Ochlerotatus; species Ochlerotatus camptorhynchus. The sequence goes on along the minus strand of NW_027040666.1, from coordinate 5,756,034 downwards.
ACAGCCATAAAGAAAATAATCAGTTTTGTTTCAAAAATGTCTATTGACATGGAAATATTACTACGGAAAATTACCCATCATGAATTTAAAACTGTTATTTTTGGATATTAATTAACGTTTGCATTAGGATGCTTATATACTAGAAAGAGTTTTGTCTGGAGTTTGATGGGAATCCTTTCATGAAGCAGAGATGAACCAGCGGATTAGAATGTAGAGTAATCAGTTCCACAAAACATGACGCAAAGTTATTTCTGCTCTCAGTGCAGCTACTCAGTGGATATCTCACGAACAATCAAATCTCGTACATGCAACACGTCGCGTCGTCCTTATTCATGTTTAAGAGCCCTGAACAGATAAACTTGTACATAGGTTATACCAACGATGCGATGTATCCTGATTTTTGTACACGGAAAAAGTTGGGCTTTCCTTGTATATTTTGACACAGCAAGGTTCTGGAAGAAGTTTGTTAGCTCAAAAATTTGTGAATTTATCGATCTATTTTTTGAGATAACAAACGGGATACAGTATTTTACGGTATAAAAATAAACAAGGGAGTCCCAACTTTTTTCGTGTACAAAAATCAGGACACATGATATCGCTGGTATATACCTATACCTATATAGATCGTAGTGCAGCGTAAAACAAAACCGGCGAAAGTGCACATGGTGAAATGCAGAAAGTGAAAAAGGCGGGCAACACATTCTGCCGTACAACAAACGGTGATGATGGTTTTCAACAATTTTTTGATCTTTTTTCTTCTCTTCATTTTCATAAACATTGTACGGAACAACGCAAAATTCAGAAGCATTCGAGGTGAACATGGTCATGCCTTTTTAAATCCCGCTTTTCTGTGTCAGTGTGTCTAATATGCGTAGGTATGCGATCAAAAGAAATTCCAACTGTGCGCATAACTTTTTATCCAATGCTTTGATTTTGTGTTCGTGGTCCACACACCATACTGTTTAGATCTGCTCGTCATCATCGTCTACCTTTCCTTCGCTTTATCGTTCTGACTGAAACTGGAAATCTAACTAGTCCGTAGAACTAAAATTGTTAATCTTTTTCAGTTTAGATCTTTTTTTCGGTTTATTTGTATAAAAAGATCTTTTACCATCCAGGATTCGTAGACAGACAAACAACAACAAATTTTCATCGAAAAGCATTGCTCCGATTGGCAGAATCAGGGTAGAATTGTTTGTCTGAGTGCAGTATTAAAAACGAAAAACGATTTTTTTACCTAGGGGCACGCAATAACCTTTAACTCCAACGCAGGCAACGGCTGTAATTAAATTAATTCCATTAACTACTGCTTTATCTATGCTAATTACACAATGTAGAACATTAACTACTATTTAACTCCATTCAACTGTAAATTTCGTAATTAAAGTACATTTTCAATACTTTTAATTACATTAATTACGGATAGATAATTTTAATTACCGTTAGTACTACTTCAAAACACATTAATTACTTTAGATACTTTTAATTGCATTTTAACTGTTCTTTGTTTTGCGTGCCCCTCGGTTTTTACTGAATATGACGCAATCTTTCAAGTCTTTCAAGCATCGTATTTTGATACGTAAAGTTGTCTTCGGTCTATAAGAAGGTTTTTATTTAAAATTAATTTTTCGCCTTAACATATATTATCAATACACTGCCGTTATACGCATAACTGTCCCATGTTCTATGTAATTCTGATGGGCCATGCATGGGACTCTTATGCGTAAATCGGAAGTAAAGTGGCATTTATCCAGCTCATTTATACGGTTATTCTGTCTTACAATCGACAGTGCACTTTACAGCAGTTGCGGTTATGCGTAAAATAAGTGCACGATTTGAAAGTACAGAAGTTCGGTAGGATAGATGTAAGTTCTTAATATGATATGTTTCAATTATGGCCTATGGAAATCCCGTAAGCCATAATTGGAATACACTATAATAGAAATGCCATAACTGGTACATATACCATAAACTGGTTTGTGATTTTCAGTGTGTTCGCACAGCAAAAACTTTGTAAATTTAAATTTGTCACATAGATGTATTTTCTGGCCTTAGTTGAAACATACAGCAATAAAACATTAATTTTACATGAATGTATTTAATAATTCATTAATTTGCATTGAACTTTACATGCATGTGTATTTTTACATAGAAGTTAAAAATGGAATTGAAGACAAAATCTCGGCTATGATTAATTAAATTTCCGATCATAAAACATGTAATTTTATAATTAAAACCAGTTGGTAGTTGAAATTTACAAAATATGTTTAGCTGTGTAAAGTTTGATTCAGGTACATTTTTGATCGTTCGAACCGAATTCGGATTCCTGCATGAAGGTCGTCCCAAAACTCAATATTTTCTATTTCAACGTACCGAGAATATTTGCTATTGGTAGCAGCGTAGGGACGCCATAATTCACCACGTTGAACTCAGTATCAAGGAATAAGGGTCCTTTTCATCCAAAATCGTCCGTAGTCCGGTTCAATCAATGGCCTGCCTATTCCTTGTTCGTCCAGGAAATTAAATACAAAGATATCTTGCCGTTGCTAGGCCTTCCGAACACCACCGAAAACCACCGGAGTAAAAAACAAAACTGCTGCATCAATCGCGATCAGCAGTCTACCACTACTATTGCATTGAATCAACCGTAAGCGCATGACGTCATCTGAATATTTGATTGCACTTCGAACCTTGCATCGTTTTCACCATTATCACAAGTTTCACCATCACTAACAACACTTGCTAATGCATCGTATTGCATCTCTGGTCATCATATGACGAAATTAGTTGTACAGGTCAGTTAAAAAATTTATCAGGCGATGCTGGAAAATTACCGAAACTACATGTGGCACTCTCTATTCCTCTTAGAACACTGATGCACCATTGTGTATGCTTGGAAGATATCGATAATTTGATTTTGTGGAACGTGTTTTTGAGGCGCCCACCGAAGTATTATCTACACGTCCTACAAGAACAACAGGGGTGACCCCGGCGCAGTTGTTAGCATCCATACCTCTCACGCCAAAGTCACAAGTTCAAATATGTGACTATGATAAAAAAATAAAATAAAATTCAAGGAACTACAGTTATGGTACCGTGAATAGCCAGCATTCGGGTTTTGGAACCAGTATAACAAAATTGTCTCCCAGGTCAGTTTTTAGCAGTATATGCCCACCAAGGCCTGGGATTCTGTTGTATACTACATAAATGTTTTTATATCTGTGAACCTGGATACTGGCTATTTTTGATTGAGATCTGCCGTATTTCAAACCGATTATACCATTGTATGGAATGCTGAACGCTGAACCAATGTGACATATTCAAAATATATGGAAGTATAATAAATTTAGGCTATTAGAAAATCAAATGAAAACGCCATGATTGAAAATGTGTCAGGTAAATGCTACATGATTATCTGATACATTTACAATGCTGATAAGTTGATAATTTTTATATGATCGTCATACACAGCAAAAAAATAATTTTGATATCACATCAAAGTCGATGCACTTCAATCGTGTCGAAAATATGGTGTGAACTGACATAACGCTGCTTTTACTGCATTTGTTTATTTTTGAGGCCATAAAAAATAACATAAGATTTTCGATATGATTGAAGTGCATTCTCTGGGATGTAATATTAATTTTTTTTTGCTGTGTATGATAAATGAAAATCGGTCAAATTATAAGAACTCACTGCAATGGATTTGAAGCCCATGAGTATGAGCATTACTTTTCACTACAATATCATATTCATGTAATAAATAAATCGAATAAAAGTTTATATGAAAATCTCATGAAATTTAATTCGCTCTTTTTTATCAAAACAATCACTCCAAAATCAGAGATGTCCCATTTTTTATTTACTCGATTAACAACTAATCGGTTATTTTTCCACCAATGAGAGTGCAGCACATGTTTGAAACGATCGGTGATGATCCTGTGGAGATGTTAATGCTTATATCGGCATCGATTACAAATATTTTACTTTTCGGTTCGATAATCGATTAATCGATTATTCGAATGAAAATCGGCCATCACTAGATGAATGTGAAACGTCATTTCAAATATAAGGATAGTACATAAATTATTATTCAATTTGAAAGGGACGGGGGCTAATCACAAATTACGTCCCCACGGTTACTGAAATAAACACGAGTGCTGACCGGTTGGTGCAACGTTATGCTTATTTTGCTAGAGTGACGAAAAATAGCACTGACCGTTTAGGTGCTGTCGTTTGTTCAAATCTTTCTTAATGCTCCTGAGTGCAATAAAACAACCTCTACATTATATGAGTTCATGTAACTGGTTCATGAAGTTCCAGTACCAGTGCTGGAATCTGAATAAGCCGTGAACAATTAGAATCTTAGCAAAGTGATTATTGTAGTTGAACCATTTTTTTTTCAATCTCCGGAACCCCTTATCTTATGGGAGAATAATTTTCCGGAACCTCATATCTTATGGGTCAACAACAAATAAAGATTATTCAAGACACTAAATTTGTTAGCAATATTTAGTTCGACTAACAATCATGTTCAATGAGTCTTCGATAACATCATTGAAAATTATTTCAATAAGTTAGACAGAAAAATCATTTCAGATGTAAAAGGCCCTGCCCTTTGGTTCAGTGAGGGTTAGGGCGCGTTCTGCCAGGTTGGTCGAGGCAGATTTCATGTGTGATTAAGTAATGAAAATTTGTTATATGCGATTCACTTTAAAAAGTGCGTTTCATATTTCATCACATGTAGTTCCAAAGAGCTTGAACGAAATGTGGAGCTTGGGAAAATCACTTGAAGGTACGGTATGACGGAACATTGATCCTAATTGTATAAAACACAAGAAATTTTTTCCAGAATTTAGTTAAGATAACATATTGAATTTTTTTTTAATGTTAATTGTCAGTTAACAAAGTTGTTGCATTGAAATACTGAACTACTCAACTGATTTATCATGTTAAATTTTAATGTTCCTTCATTTCACATCCGTTGAAGCATTCTGAATGGCCATCCCGTTGTGGTTATACCACATCATTGCTAATAATATATTTATCTACACCTTTTCCGGTCCATGGAGTCAACCAATGGAGTGATGTTCGTTAAGGAAATATCCGTAAACACTTTCCATTTTCCGCATTGGTGTTACAGTTTTATAAAACGCAACTAGAAACTCAAGATCATCATACAAAGACAATGGACATCGTAGAACACATCAGAAATAACGTGGAAGACTTTCGGGAGACTTGTAGCGACTAAAAGTGATGCAGAAAAGGACAAAAAGTTCACAAATAGGCACGAACATTGGACAGGACGGTGAAGAAACAGCGAAAGTCGGTGAGATCGTTTTAAATTTTAAATTTTTATTATTTCTCATATATACAAAACCATGCTGGGATTAGGAGGGATCATCAGGGCATCTGATTGAAGTGATTTGAATGGGGAGAGTATATTTGGCAACTCCCTGTTGTTAACATCTCGTGGGAAAAGGCTCTTCTTCACACTCATTGGGGTATCCTTCTGTGGGACGGCTCGTTTTTTTTACCAATTGTATGATCTTGTGGCTGGAAGGAGATTCTCTACCATCCCGTGGAGGCGTATAGGTGAATTTACTTATCGATCCTCCAAAACCGTTTTTTGCCCTTCATACAGTAACATGTTGAGAACAATCAGAGGTTGTTGCTTGATCAAATCAAACATTGAAGAGCTCCCATTGCTATCGGACTTAGTTTCCGTGCTACAATTAGTGGTAGACAATTATCATCATCATCAACAACAATCATATCAGATGTAATAGGGATAGATCTGTTTACAATTTTCAAACGTCAAAAATTGTCGGAAGTTATTACAACGATGACCATTCAATATATATCTTATTGCGAGCAGTATTCATCCCTTAAACAATTTTTTATTATTGGATTTTCCTGTAGTGCAATCTTAAATGATTGTCCAATAGTTTTTACATGTCTATTTACACGCTAGACATATCAATAAACGTCAAAAATTGTTAAAGCCACTGCAGTATAATATACGTTATTTTCATATAATATATTTCTTTTAGTGAGCGATAATCATCACTGAAGGGAAGTAAAGCCGTTGGTCCCCGGTTCATGAGTTGATGAGTCGATAGGTAGGATCCAGGCACGGGAGCTGTCTCCCTGGCGTCGGTAGCATTGGTGCTCAGCACAGAAAACAAGACCGACGGAAAACAAATCAAGGAAAAAAAGAGGTATTTTCTACTGGATTTTCTCAAACTGTAAACGTATATGACTGTCCAATAGTGTTAGATGTATGTTTCCACCCATGACGTATCAACAGTTCTTAAGGTGATTCGCTGTGACATCCTTATTCTCGGAACCACTTCGAAACTTTATGTGCACAAAAATCAGCTTCAACGACACGTGCAACTTTCAAATTGTTACTCCACGTTTGCTGCACTGCAGCATACATGAAGTAGCAATTTCAGGTGAAATTGGGCACTGATTTCCTAGATTTGTGTAATTGAAAATTTATTCGTAGTGGAAGTCCATGTATAGCCTACGTAGCGGCCATTTGTGGACTCTACAATGAATCACCTTAACTATAAAATATATCGGACAATATTCATAAACATCTTACCCATCGCTAACCACTTTCAAAGCAAAGGATTTCCATGTACACAGCAAAATATAAATTTTAATATTGCTTCCAAGAGCATGCACTTCAATCATGTCGACAAATGCAATAAAAGCAGCGTAATGTCAGTTCATGCACTGTACTAATGATAATTTTGTCCTTTTTGGCAAGTAATATTGCACCATATTTTCGACACAATTGAAGTGCATCCACTTTGATGTGATATTAAAACTATTTATTTTTTTCTGTGTACTAACTATGGGAAATTATAATAGAAAAAATTCATTATCGTAGTTGCAGTTTTAATTGATAATTCAATGGGATCTGTCAATTATCACATAGAATGAATAAACCTTCTGACATTGCTTTGTTATAAGCTAGATCCAATAAACCGAACATACCGATTTGATTCAGTGTACATGCCTGTAGAAGGGAGGAAATCTTTTACTTATAAAAGTCAGTAGCTCTACAGTGTATGTCTAGCCGAAGCTGGACCAATTTCTGAATATTACAATTGTTTTCGTTTATTATCTCTGAAATACATCCTGCCACACGATGCCAAAGACGATTACCTCAACGAACAAGAAACAATCCATCCAACCGTTGCAGACTCGACTCAACTCTTTCTTGTCATTGTTCGATGAGATTCATTAGTTTGCTCAGTATATGTTCTAGAACTAGAACTACACACTACCAAAAAGTTAAGTAAATTTCCGTGCCCTGAGACCGATATATGCAAGCAGGCCAGTCAGTTTAAAGAAACGAGAAAATAAATTCAATCAATCGTACTTTTCGTCGAGTTGCGTATGTTTCGGTTTAGGAATACTTAATTTTACATGACATGTTTGTTTACGTTCCATAATTTACGTCAAAGAAGGATTACGTCTCGTGTAAAAATAGTTATTTGGTCCAGAGATGTTCGGCATGGTTTTATTTACCATCATGATAACCATCGCTGCTTTTTTGTAGGCTGTTATTTCGTGATTGTTGCAGTTTAGCCGGTCATCGATCATCATTCCCAGGTATTTCAGTATGCGTTAGAAGGCATACTGACGGTGATTTCTGCCTGCTGCAATTACTGACCAATAATACTTTCCTTTTTAGTGGGCTATCTGCAGTTTCGCCCTTGCATCCAATTTTCAAGGGACTGTAACTAAAAACCACCTGAAATGCGTTCAATTTAGAATATTCCATACGAAATGACTTATTTTTTATTAACTGAAAAAATATTGTTCTGATTATTTTCACAAATTACATCATCTCCCGTTTCCATTAGCCATTGGGTGCAATGCGTGTTCCAAATCCCTGAAGTAGGCCCAACGCTTTCTCCCCCCAAACAATTTACACTACAATACAACGTACAAAAACTCAGTGTGGTGCTGTAAATTCGTAATCTTTTGTCTCGATGACATTATGATTAACGGCTTAGCTAGCGTGCGTAACACGCCAAGGTAGGTAGGTACAAGCGAAAGATAATACACGATGGAGATAAAAAAAAAGTTTAAGGCGAAGAATTTCCACAGACCACCGCACCGTCATTTACATTTCGCGCTCGTTCCTCAATTTCCTCCTCGTTAGTTGCCGTGTTGGAATTCTCAACACGACTACGGTTCTAGAGACCGTGCTTCAAAAATCACATGTGCATAAATCATGTTGATCATCGCAATTTTTTTCGCTTCGTTTCCCTCAATGTCGCGCAAGGCTACGGACTCTTGACTCACGTTGGATTCCAATTCCCACCACCATGCTGCTCGACGTAGCTTTTCCAGAAAGTGTAATGAGGAAAGCCCACCTCAACCGCGACCGTGTGGCTGCTGAAAGCTCGTGGACTCGTGTAGTTTCGTAATTCATGGCTGCTGACGGTGTCCTACTGCTGTTGGCATGTGGTGTTGAAATTTACAAGTTTACGCTCTGCTATTTCTTCTTATCAAACCAAGTGTTATTCACTTACGGGGTAATTTTTCATGTTTCACATTTTTAGAATTTCTCATCGTTGAAAACTCTGAAGAAAAAGTATTGGTGCTCTGTAAATTTTAACCCTTGTTAAAAATACTCAGCAAAGAAAAAATCTGCTAGGAGAATAGACACATGATACTGTTTACGAAAACCAAGTGAGCATAATTTCCCCGGTCTTTTCATGCAGACATCTTGATTATATCATCTGCATCAGTACAAAAGATAGCAAAAATCTCGTGGGAAAAACAAGCAGCCTTATCTTGTTTACAAATATTAAGCATTAATGGGATTAATTTTTCTCTGTTTACGTCAAGGTATGTTTTATTTATCATCACGGAGAAATTGAAAAATAGCAGGATTTGGCAATACAAAGTAAGATTTTATTTGAAAATGTTTGTATTCTCTGGATAAAACGCAAATTAAAAAAAAAAGAAGAAAAAAAACATACTTTAAAAGGGGTGTTAAAAAATATCATGTAATTTTCGCTGCTCTGAGACTTACATATACGAGCGTCACTTGCCATGAAATTCATTCATATAAGTAGTCATATTCACTTCAATTAAACAGATTTTTCCCTGAGTTAGATATTGTTCGGTCTCGTAACAATTTATTTTACATAATAGGGGAAATGGATGTAATGTCGGCCAAAATGCCCCTAATTTGGGCCCATACATAAATTCAGCAATCGAATCAATTTTCAATAGCAATCAAAAATATCCATTAGTACCGTCCCAATGACGCGTTCATCTAGATAAAATTGATAAATAGCAGATTTCTAGCGATGGGCCCAGTCTTAGATCCAAAGGCAAATATTAGAGCCATTTCCCCTATTTAATAATAATTATTTACGTCAAAGACGAATTCCGTCTTGTATAAAATAAGATTTTTCTTAGTGTGTGCCAAACAAAAGAAAACATTGATTTAAATGAATCTTAACGCTACAGAAATTAACTAAATTTTGCTTCGATCTGCGATTTTCGTTTCAGACGGAGCACATTGCCAGCTTTTTCTTGAAATGAAACATTTGTAACAATCCTTTTTCTCACGCCCGCTCAGCCCACAAGTGATTTTAACCACACTCTGGATCAGCTCTTTGCCACCTAGATTATCAAAGGAAGAGAATACCATACATAGGGTACAGCGCTATTTCGTCGTAATCGCCCATTTCCGTTCTATCGAGCATAAAATACCAATAATATCAATTCTTATACTTCTTCAAATATGACAGTACATATGGAAAGATAATAAATCATTAAATTTTTTGTTCATTTCCGATTGAATAATCCGTGCGGGTTGTGCTTAGTAGGATGGAAATTAGATCAAAAACCCTATACAAATTTACTTTTTTGGAGGTTAGCTTCAACTCGGCTTATCTTTTAATACCGATACTTATGGATAATCTGCCAAATACACTGAAGTCTTTTTACCCGGTTTTTTACACGGTTTTTTACACGGTTTTTTACGAGTGTTAAAAAAATTATTATAGAAGCTTTTTTTGGAAGCTTACCCGTCGCTTCGCACAACTTTTCAAGGTTTATGAAAAAAAAAATCAAAAAGTTAGCATCCATACCTCTCACGCCAAAGTCACGAGTTCAAATTTCACCCCCGGACAAGTCACAAATGACCCAAGAGCGTTAAAAAAAACTCCCACTTTTGGCTAAAGGGCTCTGTACTAAGTAAACTTCCAATTACAGAACACCAGTTAAGTTCAGAGCGATGCACTATTAGAGAGCTGGTGATGTCGATTTTAAAGCTTGATAAACAGTTAATTTGGGATCATTTAAACAAGGCCTGCCCAAACTTTCAAAACTTACTTTTTTAAATGCCGCAATTTATTTCTTTCCTATTCATGCTGGGCTGAAATTCATAATAATGAATAAAATTAAACTGGAATGATGCCATTGCTGAGATCCAGAGAACAAGTTTGGGCCGCACGTTAGGCAGCGCTGGTTTAAACACTTCAAAATCATGAATGACTTTAGGTACACAGACGTAGTATGATTACATAGAGTACACAGCTAAAAAAAGAAGTGTAAATTTCCGTTACTATGATGCACATAAATGGAGCGTATACAAGTTTAGATTATAGATCGTGTAAATTTATGAGACATGTCATGCAATATTCCATATATTGTATGCAACTGTCCACTTTTGTTTGCAACATTTATTGCAAGCTGCTAGTTTACGTGAAAAGGAAGTTTACATGTATGAATGTTTGCATGCATGGATGTTTACATCGCCAATAAAATTCAGAATTTTTTGGTGTGTAAGGTACACGCCACACAGCAAAAAAATAATTTTGATATCACATCAAAGTGGATGCACTACAATCATGTCGAAAATTTCATGTAATTTTTATGACCACATAAATAAACAAATGCAGTAAAAGCAGCGTAATGTCAGTTCATGCATTGTATTAATGATAATTTTGTCCTTTTTAGCAAGTAATATTGCACCATGTTTTCGACATGATTGTAGTGCATCCACTTTGACGTGATATCAATATTATTTTTTTGCTGTGCACATAAATATGGCCAACAGCATTGTTTTAGGTTTTTTTTCACTACTAATTCATAAGTTTTTCACGTAGAATTACTAGATTAGCTTCTAAACTATCATTTGGAAATGTTTCTATATCAATTGGTTTAAAAAAAAAGTACGAGAAAAATGCCGTTGTCATACACCCCGTGACGCGATAAACATTTGAGTTAACTTGGAAACAGAGCACGCAGGATTTTTCTGCAGAATTTATTTTCTTATTCCTAGTGACGTATACTATGACCTTGAAGCGCATTGAATAATCTTAACAAAAATTTCAACAGCAACTCGTCAAAGTATAATAATTCAAAATTCTGTCAAAATACTTTCGTTTCGATCACTAGGTGATGCATCCAAACCTGCATCCAGATTTGTCTTTAACCTGGCTTTCGAAGCCAGCACGAACGACATACTTGGAACTGTTTAAAAAGTAACTTTAGATCTGTTTTCCTGTGGTTGATTTAAGCTGTACATTACAAGACTCGGCCGCTGACCACGATAATTTTCTAACAGTAAACACTCAAAACGATCGATATGCATTCTCGAGTTTCTAAATTCAACGTACGCTAAAATATGCCTTACTTTTCCAAGCAGCAATGCTGTCTGATGTTATGAAGCATCATCATCATTTTATTAAGTTTATAATGCGCATTTTCAAGAATCTTTCCGACGCAGTCAATATTTGTCCACTGACGAAAATTGTCAAATTGCCAACACAAACATTAGAAATCACTTTCACGTGCATTCATCCGCTTAGTGTAAACATACTTCAGAAGGACACGGCCTGGCGCGGGTGCTGATGCTAATTTATTTAATTTCAACACTTTTGTTTAATCGATGAGGCCCACATATGGGAACGGAGGGCCGTCGTTCCGCGAAGCACACGAAACGTCGCCCTTAACATGATAAATAGCGATCATGTTCATGTAGGCGAGCATTAGTTTTCATGCTTGGCACGATGATGTATCCTCTGCATGACACGGTTGGCACATACATAGAGCGCACATACGTGGTGGAAAATTACCCCCTCGTTGGCATTTTCGCTCGATTTGCTTTGCTTGTTTCATGATCAGAGCACGTTATGCTAGGAATTTTGCCTCACTTCCTGAACTGGTCCTGACGGTGGTGCACCGCTAGACGACCCGTGGGAATACGATAGCAAATTCCATCACTTTGTGATACTGACCAAACGGTAAACCAATAGAAGTATGCAGGGTCCTTCATTTAACTTTTATCAAATCCTTTTCAAGAAGGTACCTATAGCAGTTTTGGTCTTTGAAAAGTTGTGCAAGCTTAATGTTTGAGATTAGAAGCAGAAGTACGATGTAATCTGGCTTGAACTCCTCCACCCATTGTGGATTTGTAGATCTAGTAAAACAGACTTCTCGTTTGAATTTCTATTTTTCTATTCAGATTGACAATACCTAGTTCACAATACCTAGCAAGAATGTTGGATTAATAGCCATAATTTCAAATCTTTTTAGAGTGGAGACGGCCCTACAGTAAATTTTTAAACTGGAGGTTACCCCACCGTAGTGGTTTACATCCATACCTCTCACGCATCCCTGTAATGGTGGTTACGTACAAAGCAAAAAATAATTTTGATATAACATCAAAGTGCATGCACTTCAATTGTGTCGAAAATATGGGGTAATATTACTTGCCAAAAAGGACAAAAATATCATTAATACAGTGCATGAACTGACATTACGCTGCTTTTACTGCATTTGTTTATTTTTGTGGCCATAAAAATTACATGAGATTTTCGACATGATTGAAGTGCATCCTCTTGGATGCAATAATATTTTTTTTTTTCTGTGTATGATTACGCATTTACGTAATCATATATTTTCAGAGATTTTAAACTTCTATAGGCGAAACTAATTCCTAATCATAACGATTTTGAGTTTCTAAAGGCACAAAAGAAGTAATATTCTGATACAAGTAATTATACAGCATTTATATAATCAGATTCTTCCAAATCAAAATCATGTTGAGCTCTCTGAAATATCTGATTTCGCAAATGCGAAATCATAAGTTACCACCATTACAGGGCTGCCGTATTGTTACGCATTTGCGTTAACAGTTATACAGTTTCATCTAGGAAATTTTCAGAATAATGCACAACGAACCTGAAGCTTTGAAATAATATTACTTTATTTTAGGCTTTTTTTAATAGCAACACGGACAGAAAATTGTTTGCATTGAACCAAAAAAAAAACTTTATTTGTATTTAAACAAACAATTCCGGTTGAAATTATATTGCATTTTATTGTTTCGATAATATTTATTCAAATAAATTCAAAATATGATTCTTTTTGTTTTAATAAGCCACTCTTCAACTGCAACTATTGTAAAAATAACAATATTCTTTTATCAAGCCAACAATAGTTAATTTTAATTTAACGTTTATTTGTTGTGTCAATTCCCCGGGCCATGATTGCAAAAATAACTACCAACCATTCCCTCGTGAAAAAATGTAAACGATAACACAAAATTTCTCGTTTGATTCAGCTCTAGAGGTAAGTAAGTATGCTGCTGTTGCAAAATATAAACAGTTTTTCTTTTTTTCCGTCGATCTTATTTTCAGTACTGAGTACCAATGCTCCCGACGCCAGGAAGGCCGCTCCCACACCTGGACCCTACCTATCGACCCATCAACTCATGAACCGGAGAGATTTTATGCCTCAGAAAGTTTTTTTTTAATTCAATTGTAATTCTGTTGGTAACAAATAGAAAACAAAACATAAAAATAATCGCAAATTATTAAAAATTGAATCAATAAACATATTTTTATTTCTACTGCGTATATTTTTAGGCTTAATAAAATAAATATGATTGAATCAACAAGAAATCTCTTTTAAAAACAAACATATTTTTTTGTTGACCCAGCTGCCAAATTTGACAGCTTACGTCAAAACCATAAAAGCTCTTGTAAATTCGAAAAGATTTTCTTTTTGATTTAACAATCCATGGGTTTTTAAAAACAAAGATACTGGATTGTTGAAATAATAATGATATCATTTTGCAGCCAAAACAAAATGAAATTCTTATTAAATTTACGTCAAATATTATTACGTTTAAAATATTTTTTTTCTGCGTGAAAGGCATACCTGTTAGAGTGGTTCAAAATATCGATTTTGTTCCACCAAGCTCAATCGATTCTAAATCAGGTCCTGATCATTTTCCCAAAATTTGAGTTCAATTGAATGGGAACTCATACTGCACTAGCCCTTTGAAGTTTATTTGGGAGCTACCCATTTATTTTCCGAACTTGTCAATTAGGCAATTAGCGAACAATTTTGGTGTGTAAGGAAAATAGGTAAATTATTTATTCATTTCGTCAAGTCAATGTAGACTGTAAACAATGATTATTACAATGTCAACTCACATACTATGCATTATATCTATTATGTTCTAGCTTAAGTTTTATTTGCTGCTTGTACATAGTGATGTAAATAGGTCCACAATGCAAATTATACAGGTGCATCATTCGATTGATTGTCCTTTTTTGCATAGTTTGTTCTGCAAGATTTTTCAGAAAATAAATTCCGTGTTCTAAGATGTCGACAAGGTGTGTAAAAGTTTCTATGTGTTCTTCGTGTATGGAAATGTATGGATTTCATACTATGTGGCAGTATTCCAGAGTTGTCATATGGTGTAATATTACTTGCCAAAAATGAACAAAATTATCATTAATACAGTGCATGAACTGACATTAAACTGCTTTTACTGTATTTGTTCATTTTTGTGGCCATAAAAATTACATGAGATATTCGGCATGACTGATGCAGGATCTTGGATGTATTATTAACATTATTTTTTGCTATGTAGCATTCTGCTTGCTTTACTAATGATAGTATTATAATGTTCTACAAAAGTTAGTTTGGTGTCTATGTTTACGCCTAGATCTCTTATAATGTTGCATTTTTCTACTATTTGGTTTCCTAATGATATTTCAATATGCGGTGTTACAATTTTTCTGCTACATACTATTGGGGTATATATATATTTTTTACGTTCAGTTGAAGTAGACTACACTGGTGTGTTGATTAAATTGATTTCATTCTGGAATTCTTTTGCATTGCTAGAATTGCTTATTTCCATAAAGAGTTTGAAGTTTTATTTTTTTAAGCATGTAAGAATTGTCGTTCATGTACAAAATAAAAAGAAGTGGACCTAAATGAGAACCCTGGGGTACACCAGAGGTGACTGAAATTAGTTTTGAAAGTTTATTTTGCAAGCGGACTGTTTGTTTGCGATGTGTTAGGCATGATTGAAGCTTATTCAAAAGTCCAGGCTCCATTCTTACTTTCTGCAATTTGAGGATTAATAATGGTATGTCGATGCGGTCATCAAACCACTAAGAAATTTCACTGTAAACATTTTCCTCATTTCATTAATATACCAAATTCTTACCCTGCACCGGAACCTCGACCCCGCATTGCCAAAACTTGCCACTATCAACTTCACTACGCTAACACATTGAACTGACGTAAACAAATCTACATTATGTTATACAACAAGATCGCTGAGTAGAGGCTTTAAAATAGTGCACATCAATCACTTTTCTCGATTTGTAAAGGAGCAGAGTAAAAGCTGTAAAACTACACACGTCTAAAAATAAACCTAGTTGGCTGTAAAAATGCTTCCAAAGCAGTGCTAACACAGTTTATTAGCTGAGTACAGGTTGTTTAGTTGT
Organism: Ochlerotatus camptorhynchus; assembly: GCF_037179485.1. Taxonomy (NCBI): domain Eukaryota; kingdom Metazoa; phylum Arthropoda; class Insecta; order Diptera; family Culicidae; genus Ochlerotatus; species Ochlerotatus camptorhynchus. The sequence continues at coordinate 5,740,231 of NW_027040666.1, read as the reverse complement.
TGAAAAAGCACTTTTGATGTTTATGTTATTCAACAAGACTGGTTGTTTGTGTAGAAGCCATCAAATGAGTAATACAACTGTGTTCGATAAAATACCAGTGCATGCCGATTTTCCTACAAAATGACATGACATGATGTAACTTTGTTAACTTATGATCAATTGAGCTGAAACGTTTGCCAAAGAACTAAAAATATGTTCAATTTTACGATTACAAATTATTAAATTTTTGGAAGCACCTGCCGGAAAGTGAGACACCAGGTAAAATTGTTCAAAATAATTAATAATTTTGAGATTTTAATCAGTGCATGGTCCTGAACATCACCTTTTGCTATCGTTCTGTGCCTTTCATTTTACACCGGATTAAAAATGACGGCAATAGATGGAAGCGAATGGGATCCAAAGCAGTTTTCTATTTTAAAATTTACGTGCTGCAAACATTTTCAACAATTTTAACTATTATGTGCATCTGTTTATTGGGTGAAGATTGTTAAAATTTTAAGAAATGTAAAATTTAAAATCTCAAAATTAAGCTGAAATGAAAATTATTAGTACTGCTTTTATTTTGAACAATTTTGCCTGGGGTCTCACTTTTCCACCGTGCCCTAATATTTTGTAATCGTAAAATTGAACATATTTGTAGCTCATTAGTGAATGTTTCAGCTCAATTGATCATAAGTTAACAAAGTTACATAATGTCAAAGTTGTCCATTAGACTGATGCAAAATTTGACTTTTTCGCTCCACAGTGCTTAAATGGTTTCAAATCGGGTCTTTATTAGCCTCCCAAAGTTACAACTCATTTGGTTAGAAACAGACTTCGCACAAGCCATTTGAAGTTTACATGTAAATTACTATGGGAAATTTCAACTTTTTGTTCATTGCTTTCTAGTATTTTTCCATATTGAGCTGCGAGACAGTTCGATAGCCATTCTTATAGAAAATTTTCTCAGCTACAAGTTTGCTCAAGATCGTTTCTATGTAAAACGAGACAGGAAAATGTTATTAATTATTTAAGAGATTGGTAAACTTATGACATGATCAAGCAGCTGCTCTGTAGGCAACACTGTATTTTGCAGTGTGGCATAGTAGCCATGATTTTTGTGTCCTATTCAACGCCCCAGAAACATCAATGTTGCCTGCTGAGCAGTTGATTGAGCATGATCATAAGACATCAGCGCATTGAACCATCGATAACTTTCGATCCTTGCATTTAATCTAAAAGTGGTCTTCTGCAAAGTTGCAACTCAGAAAATTTCCTACAAGTACAGTTGAAAGTTTTTGAAGCAAACCGATATGGTGAATTATTAGATAGACATGAACAAAAATCTTGGTTTTACCATAGTAATTCCCATACAAATTTGAAATGGTTTGTGCCATCTCAGTTTCTCACCAAATGGGTTCAAATTTTGAGAGGTTAGTCAGGATCCGATTTGGAATCGTTTAAGTATTGTGGAGCAAAAATTTCAAATTTTGCATCACTCTATTGTCCATTTTGTATGAAAATCGGCATGTACTGCTATTTTATCGAACACAGCTGTATATTCACTTTATTAGCTTTGTTTTGCAGCTACAAGTTGAAAGTTGATTAATTTTAGCATAGAAGCTGCATGACTGCTGTAATTCAGAGCGACTGACAAATTGAATAATGGTTGAGAAAAAGTTGAGTAAACGCTTTCCAACACAATTTTGCAAGCTTCTGCTTGTAGCTGTTCTGCAACTTTTTTTTAGCTAATTTACAGCACAATGCTGAAAAAGATGGCTTATAAAGCTGATAATGTTAGTTGGGAAATGCTACTGAAGTCAGTTCGACGTGCTTGCCACTTTCCATCGCGTTAAGAATGAAAGATACATATTCTAGAAAATTAGAGGTAATTGAGTGACGTTTAAAAAATCCGTTCTGTTTACTTGTTATTAGATTATTCCCTGCTAAAAATTTTGTCATCTACAAGAGTTTTGGAATGCATGAAATAATATAATTTCAAATGTCGGATTTAACGCCTCATTTGAAAATAGGTACTAAATTAGATGATTTCCAAATTTCAGGGATTTTTTAATTTTTCAGAGACATGTTGAAAAGTCATTCTAGAGGGAATACAAGCTCTTCAGAAAGAAAATTTTAGTAAAGTATACGAGGGGGAAGGTAGGATCTGCAATGCTTAAAAATTGGTCTACGTGGTTTATGGACAGCCACCAGGCTCAAATGAATGTTGCACCCAGCTTAAGGGGGTTAGATTTTGATAAGTTCTTTAGCGGGAATGACACTGATGAAGACAGCACATTATAGTCGAAATACGTATCTGTCATGGATACCATTAATTAAGTGGAATTAAATGGAAGATAACATTTTTTGATGTTTTATTTAAGCATTCCGCTAACAACTGTAACTATTGAAGGCTTCCCACCGTATTTGGCGCGGACGTCTTCACTAGCCAGTCGAGCTAGCTTAACTCTAATTGTCAGGGTCGGCAAACCGCACTAGAAGAAACTCACCTGAATCCAACCAACTACAAAATCCCAACCTGAAACTTTTCTTTCGATGCATGCAGAATTTAGAACACAAGCGTAACGTTAAGAACACCAAGCCAAAAAATATTTTCATAGGAAATTCAATTATATCAAGAACCAAACTTTGGAGCACTTTTTTTTATGAAAAGGAAAATGTTCTAAGGGTTTGACTCACTGCCTGATGTCTGCTTATGCTTGCCTCGCTGATACAGCCGCCGCCGCTGCCGTTGGATGCCACGTGTTTCCTCGTCGGTGGATCGCTTCACCCTTACCAGGGCCGATCCTGATACCATTCCAATACAAAACGTGGTGCTAGGTCGTGTGTTGACGTACGACCGATTCAGCGCATCTGGGAAGCGGTTCACTGTGCACAATCTTCACACATTTCGAGAGGAATTCAACCTAACTCACACCGCGACCCCTTGTCTAACCGGTTTTAAACTTCACGGACAGTTCTTCAGGGTGTCGACTTACATTACACAAACCGAAAGACGACCTCACGGAATTCTAACTGGCCTCAACGTCAGTGATAAGGAAGTCCAGTTAACCACCACGTGGTCACTAAAGCGCGCACTACCGTGTATTGTTCTTCGCGAGTTAGGTTGCACTTGGAGCTAAGCTCCTTTAACGTTTTTTTTTATTGAGACTCAACCGGCAAGATTGCTTATTACTGACTGTCCTTTAACTTATCTAGCACCGGTAGAATAACGGGTTTGAATCTCACTTGCTGAACTAACTTTTATAAAATGCACCAATCTTCTTCGCTTCCCAGGATACAAGAGACCTCTATTAAGGATCGGGGACCCTTATATAGAAGTGTCGGGTTTGAATTTAGGCAGCCAACTATCATCATACGATCATCAGCCCATCGGTGACGATCGTATTACGTGACTTACGCGCCTTCGGGTTTTTCTCACTTCGTGCGAGTCGACTGGTAATCTTCGCTGTAGCAATGTTCGAGCAGTGGAGCCACCTGATTCCCTGCACTAGCTAGAATTTCGAAAACCCTATATGCACAACTCCTATCTGACTCGTAGGGTTGTGAGTCGTCTCATTTGACGATACATTAAATATTTTTATCGTGCTGCTCGTCTTTTGGAATGATTTTTTTTCCAAATAAAGCATGACAACGGTTCACAACTTCCTCGGTGTATTTTATTTAAAAATGTTTTCTACTTTGCGGCATTGGAGTTCATCAAATAGAAATAAATTTATTAGGTTTTAATTTATATAATTCAATAAATTTTTGCATAAAATTTGTATTTAAAAACAATGGTTTGGTATTTCATAAGGCAAATCTGACACCAAAATATAGTATATAAGGTTGAAACATTCGTCGAAGGTTACACAACCCAATTTCATAACTTCATTATGATGGCTACCAAGCCATTAGGATTTTCCTTATTAGACAGTTGTATAGATTTTTCTCCTTTAGATTACTTAAATCTGGTTTTTATTGGTTAGGTTGGTTCCGATTCAACACATTGTAGTTTCATTTTTATACCTTGACTTTTTTACCTATGGATGAGTACTTAGGGGTTAGATATTGATAAGTTCTTTAGTGGGAATGGCACAAATGAAGACTGCACAGTGCACATTGAAGAAGGTAACCTTTATTGCTGTTTTATAATCAGTATTAGTTATTTGTTGAAAAAATTGATGAAATTTTGAAATAAATCTGTTAAAAAATAATGGACATAATAAAAATTAATTGTATCATAATAAGATATATTTTCTAGATAACGATGACCTGATCGAAATTATATCATAATAAGTAATTCGTATCAAATATTGCTATAATTTTGTTATTTTTCTGTTATGATCTTCTTGTCGGGTACCACTACTAAACACACCGCGAAGCTATTCACACACAATCTTCAGTAGTATAGAAGTTCATAAGTTGATTTTATCTACTCTTAATTAACTCTAGTTCAATCTAGTACAATCGGGGGCTTATTACGGATGTCATTTCACGGTGGAAACTTGTCACTTGTCGTCACAGTGAAGTGATTCCCATTTGATTTGTACGGCAATCACGGCTCTTATTCTGAGTATCACTTCCTTATGACCATGTTGTGACACCCGTAATAAGACTCGAGTCGAACAATGCAAAAAGGAAACATTTATCTAGATGCCTGTGTTATTAGGGCAAATGCAACAAGCCTAATAGAAGCGCTGAGTTTGGTGGAAGCTGCACATATTCATCTTTATATTAGACAAATATCCTGCTATCGAGTCAGGAAACTATACCACGTTTGTGAAGAGTTTAGTAAAAATATTATTTGGATAAAAGTGAAAACTGGAACAAAAGCGTAAAATTTTGCTCTAATCATTGCTGTATTAACAAATAAGAAAAAAAAACAAATGAGATCAACTGGACTATTCAAAATATGTTAAATTATAACAACAAATTTTTATTTCAATTCGATCTCCAGTTTTGCTCGCATAGTCAACTAGTGGATAAAATACCATGACCACAACACTACAGGGTCAGACCTTCGAAGCTTTCCTAAACCTCACTATAAAAAACACGGACATACAGACATTTTCTCGGATGGAGTCGAGTTTTGAACGCCTTTGGATACGCTTGTGTTTCAAGTTTGTTCTCTGTTTTGTGCGTGCATTCGTTTTCATTAGCGCTGGCATTCTGCCTCCCGGACGGTTATACGTGTGTGAGTGGTGGTTTTCTCGCTTTCCGAGAAGTTTTAGAATCGAGAAAGAAAACATGATTCATCATGTTTGCAAAATTGCAAGCATCAGAAGATTTGGCGCTATCTGTGTGGTTTGATTTTTTCTCCCGGACCAGAAATTTGTGGCATCACAAGTGAAAATTTTAATTTCAGTTTATTTACGCGGTGATGAGAACGGCGCTGATCTATTGTTAGGGTTTTGCAATGTGCATTGCTTTTGTGCACGGAGTGACTTGAAAAAGAAAAGCGAAGAAAAGTGATATTTGGTTGTTGTATGATTGGAGTCGCTGGAGGAGGAATTGTTTAGGGATAACTAGAGAAAAATATGCGTGGTAGCATCGGGAATGCCTTCCTGGGTGAAGGGATATGGTGAGTACGTTCCAGTTGAAGATTGTTGACAAGTGTATTTGTGGTGATGCAAATTATGGTTTAGATGTCGCATGGCTTCAAACATTTTGTGTATCCAAATTAAACATATTACATACTAAATACGCACAGGGCATCGTCTGCTGACCATTGCCGCGGGTATATCGTGGGAGTCCTAGGTACCCGGTTCAAGCTTTAGTTGGCGGCGGTGGCTCTTCTTGACCTTCTACCCCTGAGTAGTTAGTGTGAATAAGGGCGTCTATGTGATGTTTTGCTGTACCTGTTGTGGACATCTAGTGCATCCTGTTCTCTTAACTTGTTGAGGACACCCTGTCTTGCCTCAATAGTTATCCTTTTTTCCTCACGCGCACATATTTATTTATTTCCATTTCGTCAAGCCAGTGTAGACTACATACAATGATTATTACAATGTTTACTTACATACTATGCATTAATTCTATTCTGTTTTAGCTTAGTTTTTATTTGCTGCTTGGACATAGTGATGTCAATAGTTCCGCAATGCAAATTATATAGGCGCATCATTCGATTGATTGGGCTATTTTTTGCATAGTTTGTTCTGTACGATGTTTCTGAAAATAAATTCCGTGTTCTAAGATATCGACAAGGTGTGTAAAAATTTAATTGTGCGAGAATTTCTGCCGAATCTATGCGCATTGAAATAATGTCGTTGATGAAGAAAAGCATTGCAAATTGGCGGCGCTCCTTAAGTGTTTGTATATTGATGAGCATGCAGCGCGCTTCATAAGATGGTAATGGAAATGCAGTCCAATTCAATTTACGTAAAGCATATAAAAGGAATTGTTTTTGGACAGATTCTATGCGTTCTTCGTGTATGGAAATGTATGGATTCCATACTAGGTGGCAGTATTCCAGAATTGGCCTTACATATGTGGTATATAATAGCTTAATAGTGTATGGGTCTTCGAAATTATGACTGAACCTTTTGATGAAGCCTAGCATTCTGTTTGCTTTACTAATGATAGTATTATAATGTTCTATAAAAGTTAGTTTGGAGTCTAGGATTACACCTAGATCTCTTACAATTTTGCTTTTTTCTACTATTTGGTTGCCTAATGATATTTCAATATGCGGTGTTTCAATTTTTCTGCTAAATGCTATTGCAGTACATTTTTTTACGTTCAGTTTAAGTAGACTTTTACTACACCAGGTGTGGAATATATTGATTTCATTCTGGAATTCTTCTGCATCGCTAGAATTACTTATTTCCATAAAGAGCTTCATGTCGTCTGCATATACAAGCAATTTTATTTTTTTAAATATGTAGGAAATGTCGTTTATGTACAAAATAAAAAGAAGTGGGCCTAAATGAGAACCCTGGGGTACCCCAGAGGTGACTGAAATTGGCTCTGAAAGTTTATTTTGAAAGCGAACTATTTGTTTACGATGTGTTAGGTATGATTGAAGCCAATTCAAAAGTCCAGGCTCCATTCCTATTTTCTGCAATTTGAGGATTAATAATGGTATGTCGATGCGGTCAAATGCTTTACTGAAGTCGGTGTATAGCGCTTCAACGTGCTTGCCACTGTCCAACGCTTTAATAATGAAAGATACATATTCTAGAAGATTAGAGGTAGTTGAGCGACCTTTAAAAAAGCCGTGCTGTTTACTTGTAATTAGATTTTTCACCTGCTGAAAAATATTGCCGTTTACGATTGATTCAAAAAGTTTTGGAATGCAAGAAATAATAGCAATACCACGATAATTTCGAATGTCTGATTTTGCACCTGATTTGAAAATAGGTACCAAATAAGATGATTTCCAAATTTCAGGGAATTTTCCATTTTTCAGAGACATGTTGAAAAGACGCTCTAGAGGAAATGCGAGTTCTTCAGAAAGGTTTTTCAAAAATATGGGTGCGATGCCGTCAGGTCCAGACCCTTTCGACGCGTTTAAGTTTTTTAGTGCATTGAGGACTTCATGTTGAGAAAGTTGGTTGACAGAGATGTTTTTAGAAATTTCAGGAATGAATGCAAAGAAATCGCGGTCACGATCTTCTTCGGAAAATGTGGTGTATACTTCTTGGAAGAAATTTGCAAAGAGATTGCAAATTTCAGAAGAATTCTCACCTACATTTGCATCCAAATTCATTCGCGAAGGAAAATTGCTGCTTTTTAATTTCGTGTTTACATAATTAAAAAAGTTCTTAGGACATGATTTGACTTCATTTTCGACTTTGCGGTTATAGTCCTCATATGCAGAGTTGATGGCTGTACTTAATTGGTTGCATAAGTTGTGATAGTTTCGCAAATTGGTTTCAGTTTTTTCTTTTTTGTATAGTTTATGAGCTTTCTGTTTTTTATTCTTTAAATTTTTCAGTTGTGGATTGAACCATGCGGGTAGTTTATTGTTTTGTGTTTTTTTTTTTTTTTTTATGGTACAGTTTCTAAAATTAGGCTTTGAAGAATTGAGTGAAATTTTTCTACTTCAGTATCGACATTTCCTTCAATACTTATTAAATTTTGCCAATTTATTGTACATAGTCTACGTTTGGCTTCTTCGTAATTTACTTTATGGTATTCCGGCACTTCTTCGTATTCCCAGTCGCTGGAGGAAGAAGAATTTTGTACGAAGATTGAGTATTCAATTGCTGTGTGAAACACTTCATTTTTCCATAAAGGTGCTAATGATGTATCCACACAGAAGTCTTCAGTACAATTTGTAAATAGAAGGTCTAAATATGAGTTTTGTTGATTTTTTACATGGTTTATTTGATTAAGACCAAAATAAGATATTTTGTCGAATAATAATTGCAATGTTTCGTCTTCACCTACGACCGGGAGTAAAAATGATTCATTTTCAATGTCTGTAATAAAGTCTGCGTTTCGTTGATTGAAGTCGCCATAAATATGCAGTTTTACTTCTGGTTCCATATTTGACATTATAGTTTCAACAATTTGAAAAAATAGTTCAAAAGACTGCTTGTGGGCATGTTTAGGTGGAAAATACACAGAAGAAAAAATGTGTATTTCACCGGCAATACGTGCTTTGACCCAGACATTTTCGAATTCCTTGTGCTTATTTGTTATGATTTCTTCAGAAGTAAAGTCAGCATTGATGGCAAAGTGCTAGTCTTCACAACATAAAGGGCACCATTACGGAGCATGAGATTTGATCAAATTATTCGCAGTTCTGCTTGTCCAACGCCCCCGGCTGGGTGAGGGATAGAGGATTGCACACACACACACAGACACACACACACACACACACACACACACACACACACACACACACACACACACACACACACACACACACACACACACACACACACACACACAGACACACACACACACACACACACACACACACACACACACACACACACACACACACACATACACACACACACAGACACACACACAGACACACACACACACACGCAGACACACACACACACACACACACACACACACACACACACACACACACACACACACACACACACACACACACACACACACACACACACTCACACACACACACACACACACACACACACACACACACACACACACACACACACACACACACACACACACACACACACACACACACACACACACACACACAGACACACACACACACACACACAGACACACACACACACTCACTCACAGGCACACACACACACACACACACACATTCCCGTCGTTCCGGGGCATTGCTGTAGATTGAGTTCAAATTCTTGGAAAACCTGGAAACCCGTTAAGACAAGCGTGTCTAAATGATCTCTTCTGCATTCATAAACGCTAACTAAATTATTGATATTTTTGACCACTTTTGAGATAAATGACGACACAGGTACTAGGTTAGTAGAGGAAATAGCTCTAATGTTGGCCTATGGATCTAAGATTGGGTCCATCCCTAAAAATCGGCTATTTATCAATTTTATCTAGATGAACGCGTAGTTGGGACAGTACCAATGGATATTTTTGGTCGCTATTGAAAAGTTAGTCGATTGCTGAATTTATGCATGGGCCCAAATTAGGGCCATTTAGGCCGACATTACATCCATTTTCCCTGGTTAGTGTCTATTGATTAAATATTCGAACTGAATCGTAGGCTGCCATCGCATACTGCAGGGAATAAACAATTTTGAGAGAGTAACGTTTGAAAATGCACATCACAGTCGACATAAATGAACTCGGTATAGTGAATGGGAAGCACAGCGCATGAGTATTCAGTCATCCCCCTCCTGATGAACTTTGACCGAAGGCTTCTATCTTCGGATGCCAACCGACGATAATCATGTGTTTTATCGTTACAAAAGCAGTTGTATTAGACTACTTTCGCTTAGTCCTATCGTAAGGCTTCGTTTGGTCGGTTTGATTCTAAGCCGGTTGTCTTATGTTTTAGCTCGGATACTAAATTCGGTTGAGCAGCTGGTGTGTTTTGCGTTAGTTTGGTACGGATACTTCACTGACTGGATGCCTTGGATCTAGGCATTGCACTTTTGGGTGGTGTTTCCAAGTTGGGTTCATAAAAAAAAATGAGTGAATATAGTATTGTGCCGCGAACAAGGACGGAATGATTTCATGTTTGTTTATTTTACCAGCTGGCGCGTGGATGGGATCGTTCCCATCGATAGAATGAGTCGCATACGATGAGATAACGTGCGGCGAATTGGGATTGCGCCTGAAACGCGACCGGTGTGGATTGTTCAAATCTAATCGAATAAAAAACAACAAAACAATAACAGAAGAATTCAGTGCAGCTTATTGAATGACTTTGTTAGCGTAACCTCTATTTTGGGAGTTTCCGAGAAGAACCAACAAGAAAAGTGAACCACCACGTTAAATAAATTGACGCGTTCGTTATCGGGAAAATTGATTTCGGTGTGCGATTATGGTAATTTCATAAGTTCTAGGTGAAAATCGGAGGAAGGAATTAATTATAATCAAATCTAAATAATGAATTTGCCCTCACTCGTCGGCTGTCTGATATCAAGGAAAGGAAACCAAACAGTCTCATATCAACCGCCACACGAAATAGATGACGAATTTGCTAAGTGGATGAATGAATATGAACCGCTCGTCGTCACCCTCTGCCAGTCATTAGCTACGGAGAGCAGGGTGCCAGCAAGGCTTTGCACCATCTAGATGTAACATTTCCTTCCTAGTGCTCATCGCGCGTGGTGTCGTTCTCGTCGTGCATTCATTCAGTGTGTGTTATGTTCGGAACGAGGGGTCCATCTACTTGTTGTGGCAACCACCAATACGAGAAGATACGACGAAGAGGGTAATAATGTAATAAATTTTTGTGGAAAGTACAATTTCGTGACAATCGGCAATAAAAACATTTCAAACAAAGAAAACCAAAAGTGTAAAAACCGGTAGAACAAGCGAAAGCAGAAAATAAAACGGAAAGGAAATATCTCCACCCCGCATTCATTGCTCCCTTCTTGAATGAGAACCGGAAGCACCTTCCCCCGTCACCCATCGACAATCCACAGACGGCATTGTCGGCTCCAATCCTACTGCCAGCTGCCGTCGGAAAGTGTGAGAGAGAAATATTTATTATGCAAGGATAAAGTGAAGTGAGAAAATTCAAAGTGTTTTATTTTTCCTGCACTCGTTCGCACTTTCTGTCTCAATTCTGGCACTGGTTCTGTTTTACTTCGTCTTGGATTGGTGCACCGAAATCCAGAACCATTCACACAATTTGGATAGTATGGTTGCTTATCCTTCACCGTGGTAGAACCACCACTAGCAGCAACAACGCCATCATCATCGTCGTCATTAGAGGAGGAACCGCCGGTACTACTCATCAGGTTCACTTGCAAACGTGCAAATACTGGGACCAGAACTAAAGATTGTGTGGTATGCTGCCACGGGAAAGAGTTCGGATAACTACGATATTCGCTTAAGTACGATCATACTCGCCAACCTACACAACGTTCTACTTAAGTACGTACTCAACAGCTTAGAGTTTCTGCTCCTACCCCACACGAGGAAAGGAAAAAAAAACTCCCCAACAGGAAAGGAAGGGTCTGCTCGAGTGTTGGCATGAAAGCATTAAAATCGAGTGCAATGCTGCTTGCAAGTGTTTTACTGATTTTAAATGGATTTCTCATCACAAGCACGCACAGCGAGGAAGGTAAGAAACGCTCCCTACATACCGACACTTGAACATGCAAAGTAGTATTCCTCTACCTATATCTATGTTGATACGTACATACATTCTACCGATATAGATCATCAACAGTGAATAGCTCCAGTTGGCGATGGAAGGGGATTGAAGCTTTGTGTGTTTGCATTCTAATCGTAATTTCAAAATGTGATTTACTTGCTTTGATGACGAGCATGATGATGATGATGATCATGATAATATTCTGCAGATTTACAAACTCAAATAGAATTTGCAGATTGGTTTATATTCCAACGAATGAGACATATCTCAGTAGGTAACAGAGTTTGTACGAATGTGTGAAAATAGATTTCTTTGTTATGTTTGTTGATTCAATTGAATTAGAAAATGAGGATAGGATTAGCATCAAATAATCTATTCTCAACCTTTACTTTCGTATAGGTCATATCAACACAACCCAAGATTGCTGTCATTTGTCCCTATTCTATGCCAAACAGATTATCAGTCCATTCAATATCAGTTTGGAGAATAATTCAAACATAAGTAGTTTCAATCGTGACTTCCCAATCGTTAAGGGCCATACTATGAACATAACTTGAGAAAAGATCTCATTTTTATGATAATCTGCTCTAATCCGTTGTGAATGGAAATCTTTAAACTATGAATAGGTTTTCAAAGATCAAATCTGTCTTTACCAACAAACATATTAGGGTGGGTCAAGTTTATACGGCAGATCACAAGCAAGTGCTCTCCACTGCTCTTTAGATTTGTATTGAGGTCACCAAGAACTGGGCTAAATTTGAAAGAATGTGGTTACGATATGGATTTCCGGAAGAACATTAAAGTTTGTTTGAGATATCCAGATCATAACCAAATTCATTCAAATTTAGCGTTTTGAAGCATTGAGTATTTAAAAGTCTTATTTTATGTCAGTAGAATAATGTTACATTCGTTAAAATAATTACGTAAAAATCACAATCATGTGACATTTGAATGCAGATGTATTTGTAAAATTAGACGGTTCTTCGTGCTTCCTCTGTTTATTGATAACAATAATATATTACACTATATTATTTCAAAACGCCATATCTCAGCAACGGCACATTTTACTTTGGGTTGATGAATTTTCTAGACTGAACAAAATTTGGAGAACTCGATTCCTCTTTGAAATCGGAAAAAAAAAATCCATTTAGCTAGTGAAAAATGCGTTTTTTTATTACTTTTGTGAAAATTACCTAGTTCGCAACCCTTCCAAAATATATATTATTTTTCTGTAGCTCAATTTGGCACGAAGATATTGACGTTTGAAAATCAGTACTAACATTTGAGAACGGCGCAAAAGCCATTTGTAAACAAATGGTTTGTGGGCCCTTTACTCGCTACTCGAAGTTCACCCACGCAACACAACAGCTGCATCGGGTAGGGGAAATCTTCCCCTTCCTGACGATGCTGTTGGTTTGCGTGGGTGTACTTCGAGTAGCGAGTAAAGGGCCCACAAACCATTTGTTTACAAATGGCTTTTGCGCCATTTTCAAATGTTAGTACTAAAATAGCATGTCTTTGAAAAATTTAGAAAAGGGATGGGCGCCTGATCAGTGCACTGCAGTGGTGCCATAGAGGTAACTCTAAGACCACTGGGTCCCGAAGAAAATCATTATTATTTTTGGCTCACTCAGTACCAGAACAACGGTCCCAAGCAGTCCCAAGCTATTTCACTCACCCCTGCATGTTCTGCATGAATCCACACACTCCTGATGTTATCTGTCAAACTTTCATAGCGAATCAAAACAAACATAGTGTAGTAATAGAATTTCAACTAGAATGGGGTACGCCATAGAAGTACTTGGGACCAACAGGCTACTCAAGCAGTGAATCAATTTAAAATCGTTAGTTTCCACCCCCTGGTGGTGCGTTCCAACCAGCACAATCAAATGAGTTTTCAATATTTTGACCCAAAATAAGTATATTCTTTTAATTTTTGATCAAATACAAACAGGTCGATTTCAATTCTGCATATGATTGTGATCACTTGGCATTGAATGACCTGAACACTTAACAACAACAATGAACAACACAGAACCCAAAGAACATTTCAAGTTTTATTGCTGTTTTAAAGAATTCGTAGAGTCAAAATCATTTTCTACAAGGGTTTGATAAACATACAATCGTTACTTGAGAACATCCAGTAGACCAGTATCGACATTGTCTGTTACAAAAAGTTCCACCAACTGGTGAATAACCTTGCTCCGTGTGACATGCAATTGCCTAAACGAGTAGTATTTTTGAAGTATTTATTTGCAATGACGGAGTGTAAAGGATCGGGTGTCTTGGACAAGGAAATTATTACTGACCTCACTTAAGTGCCAGGTAGATGAGTATATCGTGAAGAAAGCGAGATGCTCAAACAGACCCGTTCCAGGTCTGGGACCTCAGAGCGAGTAATGATAATAACAAAAGGCGGGAAAAGCGGTTGCGAATTCCGAAAATTAAAACTTCAAATCAGTAAGCGAGGTTTCCTTTGAAGTTTTGCGGGGAAAATTACAACGTTCACGCGATAGTACCAATTAAACCCTTTCGACACTCTTTCACATGTTCGAGCGTTAATGCCAACCTCTAGGGCCAAGAGTTATCTAATAATTGACTGATAGATGCGTTTCACGTGTTTATTATTTAAATAGGGTTAGTAAGGGGGTGCATCAAATAGGGTTTATTTGTCTGTTCTATCCTAACTTCTGCGATGCTGGTGGTAGTGACATGTGTCCGTGGTTACGCTTTGGCAATGCCTTGTATCACTGGTCGTGTAGGAAGATTGTGGCTTTGCTAATGTATTACACCACTCCACGTGCAACGTGCATTACGCCTCACTACGTTGAGCTTCTGATGAGGTACGGGAGGATGAATTCACTACACGTTCTGACGTGTAATGCACGTGGCTGACGTGCAGATGGCGTTTATTTGTGACGGAGTGAACCGTTTGTTCCAACACCGATCAGTCCAACCAGTGACCAGTGACCAGTGATCAGTGACCCCAATAGGAGTCGTCCTCAATGAAGGGATCCGTTCTTTGCTAGGTCGTTCTGGATCCACGATCCGAGGGGTACACCCTTGTTTGAAGGGCTAGTTCCTTCAAACATTTCACCGTGAAATATTTGTTTATAATTTTCATACTTTTCAGAAATTACAAGCGTACTCACATTTTCCACAATGGCTTCTTTAGCTGTATTTTTGCCTTCACAATCCTTGGCCGTGTGATCGGTAACGCAGTTCAGCTTAGACAATTCGAAAGTCGTGTGCTTTGACGACCTACCCAACTAACAATTTTCGCAATGTTAACGCTTTACTCATTTCATTTATATAGCCTACAAGCTGTATTCATATGTTACACGAGATGAGAAAACCTTTAGTCAACCTCTATACAAGCAAATCTGGCGAATTTAGTCAGCTACTTATGGCTGTTGTGACGGTTGGGACAAGCTCTTATTGCGTATCTATTTACGCTTCTATACAGCTGTTATCCTGCTGTTTTGTTGTGTGTGAACTTGAAAAGCGCTTACTCAACCTTCACCCGATGTTCCTGGATCGCTGGACAAGTTGGCTTATAAAGTTGAAAATGTTAGTTGTGCAGTCTCGAACCGAAATGTATCCTGCCAGAGTTCGTGTCCCATTATATTCACTCGCAAGAGTTTTTCCGGTGACATAAACTCTACCTACCCGTCATCATTAGACATTCCTCGCCTGAAATTTCTTACCGGTTCAAGTCCAGAGACTAGGAACGCGATTTGTTCTAGTGAAAATAGTAATCTTAATGGGGTTGGGTGGGATTATATTATTTTTTTACATGTGTAACCTTGTTACAGGAGTTTAATGTTTCTTATATTTTTAAACCCAGTGGCAAATGTAGAATGTTAAATGTTAGTGGGCCAAATATATAATCTGCGTGCTCATGCACCTCTCATAAGCCCAGCACCAGCTGGCGTTGTTAGCTCGCTGATCGTTTCTTCACTTACGTTGCAGCTCCGACAATCCTGCTGACAGCATCCCAGAAGCCCTCCTATCGACACATTTCCTTGACGACATTCTCTGAGCTAAGGGCAGGCATCTCTTTTCACACTGCTTCAAATCGAGGACAGTCTAAGACCACCTGCTCCGGCGTTTCGTGCCCATTACCACACTCCTGACAGCGGGGTGAAGTTGCGTGTCCGAACCGATGCAAGTACTTACTTCCTGAAGCAACCGTGACCAGACAGAAACTGCGTCAGGTGTAAATTTACCTCTCCATGCTTCCTGTTCACCCATGTCGAAAAAACGGTATTAGCCTATGAGTCCATCCACCGTTCCCGCCATATCCCATTCCTGTTGCCACTTGGCCAACGACTCCGCTTTCACAAATTTTCGTACTCCTTGGTATCTCTCCGCGATTCACTATCCTCCCCCAGGGTGATGCCGATAGGGACAGGCGATAACGCATACTGACTCCGACGAGATGGTTTAGTATACGCTCACGACTCGCATGGACATGAGTCGGTACATACTGTTCAGTTTTCTTAGATTCTGCTTGGTTTCTAGTGCTGCAACCCAGGCTGAACCTCAATACCTCAGTATCGGTGTAGATACACTAGCCAGAAGTCGTCCAGAGTTTTTCGGCATGATTTTGGCTACCGCGTTGATGGACTTCGCTGCAATCTCGGAGGCGTATTTGACGTAGATATTGAAGTTTAGCCGGTCGCTGATCATCACCTCCAGGTGTTTCAGCTGTTGAGGTTATTGCGTGCTCCTCGACGGTGATTTCTGCCCGCTGCACCACTTTGCAGTTACTGACCAATATCACTTCCATTTTGTGGTGGGCTATCTGGAGTTTCGCTTCTTGCATCAAGTTTCCAACCGTATCGATCGCCTCGGTCGCCAAAATGTTCACCTCTTCCTGAAACCGTTAAGACGCCGTCGTCCACAAAACCAACGATATTTCTCCTTTGAACAGCATGAGTGTCAGCAAGCCGTTGTAAATTCCGTTCCAGAGCGTTGGACCAAGGAAGGAGCCTTGTGGAACACACGCCGTCATCCTAATCAATCTATGTCTATTTACCTTTTTCGTAGATCAGAACCCGGCTATGGAAATACCCCCTCAGGATCCTGCACAGGTAGTCAGAAAATCTCTCTATGTAGCGTATCGGCAATGGACTCCCAGCTGCCGCTGTTGAACGTATTCTTGACGTCGATCGTTATCACTGTGCAATATCGATCTCTTCTTTGATTCTGTTTGGACGCTTTCTCGGCTCTCTCGACCACTGACAAGCGTGCATTTCATCAGTCTATTGAGGATGATCCGCTCCAAGAGCTTTCCGAGTGTATTCAGCAGGAATATAGGCATATGCGATACTGGATCCCCCAGCGGCATTCAGCAGCAACACAAGCTTTTGTATTTTCCACGATGTAGATTCCATCCGGACCAGGAGTTTTCTTCACCTTCAATCCTTTCGCCACTGCTACGAGTTATTTGTTGGATACTTGCATACCTTCAGCGTTGTATCCCTCTTCCTCACCGTATGGTGTAGGTGGCCAGGATGTTGGGTCGTACTTCGGGAAAAGTCTCTCCACGATAATTTCCAGCTTGTCAACGGCCGTCGTTGAACCTCTGATCTTCACCATCCCGACTCTTTGTTCCGGAGACGAACCAGCCCAGGCCTGAAAGTCTCCTTAATAAAGATATAAAAACCATCCCAAATCGGTATGCGTCGCTTCTGGGGTTGATAACAGCGTATCGCCACAGTTCTTTAAAACAGTTTGACTTGATCTGCATTATCTCTCGAAAGAGCCACCGAAAAATCCTACCGACCTCGGCTGGAGTTGAACCCAGGCCCATTGGGGTGAGAAAGCAGTCACGCTTACCACTACATCACCCGGTGTCGGCTTGCCACAACAGTTTTTTTTTATATTAATTTATTTGTACAGGCTCAATCGAATAAACTTTACAGAGCAGAGTTATCATTTGCATTATACATGATTAATGTCTTAAATCTAGAGTTAAAGGAATTGAACCGATTACTCGCGGTCGTCTCGAGGTTAGTGGAGATTTACAATTTTTTGGATGGGGAAAGGGAGAAGGAGGTTTGAAATATGATTTATTATACAAATATTTAATTAATCCTAAAACATAAACTTATTTCTATTCATCTTGAAAACAAACATTAAAAAAAACTACACGCACAATACACAAGCTAAACACAAGGTTAATCAAACTTACAATCTAAGGTTAGTATTCTTAAAGTAAACATATATGAGTTTCATAAACTCCAGATCACGTCTAGCCAAAATAGCCCGAACTGGAACATGAGGTTGTCTACCTCGAGCCCGAAGGGAATCGCACAGCTCAGATCTGACACCACGATGCTCAGCACAAGACCAAAGGATGTGATCGGCGTCTTGGTAACCTTGTCCACATTCACAGAGATTGCTGTCTCCCAGCCCAACACGAAACAAGTGAGCGTTTAACGAATAGTGATTGGATATGAGGCGAGACATCAGACGAATGAAGTCTCGACCCACATCCAACCCCTTGAACCAAGGACTCTTCGACACCTTAGGGATGATCGAGAATAGCCATCGTCCCAAACTCCCTTCACTCCATTTATTTTGCCAGCTGGCGAGCGACTGTTGACGATAAATGAAGAAAAATTCAGCGTAGGCGATTTGTCGGCCTTGCATAGCGCCCACCTTAGCAAGTGAGTCCGCCTTCTCATTGCCTGGAATCGAGCAATGAGATGGGACCCATGCAAAGGTGATGACAAAAGATCTTAAAGATAAAGCACTCAGAAGCTCTCGTATTTTCATGAGAAAATACGAGGAGTGCTTTACCGGCCTCATGGATCGAATAGCCTCGACAGAACTGAGACTATCCGTAAAAATAAAATAGTGATCTGGTGCAAGTGAGGCGATCGTTTCTAGCGTATAGTGTATTGCCGCCAGTTCAGCAACATATACGGAACAAGGAGCTTGAAGCATTCGAGAGGCGCTATGAAATTCGTTAAAAATACCAAAACCAGCGGACGACTCTATTAGTGATCCATCTGTGAAGAACGATCTTGCGGAATCAACTTGGCCAAACTTTGCAGCGTAAATTGACGGAACAATCATGGAACGATGATGTTCTGGGATTCCACGAATCTCCCGCGTCATAGATAAATCAAAACTAACTGAATTGCCGAAGTCGGAGAAGCATACACGATGGGGATTATGCTGTGAAGGGCTGACATCCTGAGTTATGTACACGTAGTACAATGACATAAAACGAGTTTGAGGGTTTAGCTCAAGAAGCTTCTCAAAGTTTTCGATTACCAGTGGGTTCATAACTTCACAACGGGTGAGGAGCCTGAGGGACAATTCCGAAAACCGATCCGATAGTGGCAACATGCCCGCCAACACTTCGAGACTCATCGTATGAGTCGAGTGCATGCATCCTAACGCGATACGAAGACAGCGATACATGATCCGTTCCAGTTTGATGATGTGAGTTTTAGCCGCCGACTGGAAGCAAAAACTACCGTACTCTAAAACCGATAAAATCGTTGTCCGGTACAACGTTAGAAGATCTTGCGGATGAGCTCCCCACCACGTTCCGGTAATTGTTCGGAGAAAATTGATCCTTTGTTGGCATTTTCGTCTCAGATACTCAATGTGGGATCTCCAGGTGCATTTGGAATCGAATCAGACCCCAAGATATTTGAAAGACATGGAATGAGTGATCGGCTTACCCAAAAGTTGAAGCTTCGGTTGTGCTGGGCTATGCTTCCTAGAAAAAACGACCAACTCAGTTTTCTCCGTGGAGAATTCGATACCTAGCTGGATAGCCCAAGTAGACAAATTGTCTAAGGTATCCTGTAAGGGTCCTTGCAGGTTGACCCCTTTGGGCCCTGTCATAGATACTACGCCATCATCTGCAAGTTGTCTCAACGTGCAGTTGTCACTTAGACAATTGTCAATTTCTCTGACATAGAAATTGTACAAAAGGGGGCTTAAACATGAGCCCTGGGGGAGACCCATGTAACTAAATCGAGAAGCTGTAGAGTTTCCATGAGAAAAGCTCATATGTTTCTCTGACAGCAAATTGTACAAAAAGTTATTAATTAATGGGGAAAGGCCACAAGCGTGGAGTTTGTCTGAAAGGACTTCAACCGATACTGAATCAAAAGCCCCCTTAATATCCAAGAACACAGAAGCCATTTGCTCTTTTTTAGCAAAAGCCAACTGGATTTCTGTGGAAAGCAACGCGAGACAGTCGTTCGTTCCCTTACCCCTACGGAAACCAAATTGAGTATCTGAGAGTAGGTGGTTCGTCTCTGCCACAACAGTTGCTGTGCAGCATTTCAATTTTTTAGATTTATTTGGGCTACCTCCATTACTTTTGGCCTGCCATCACCTTTTGTATGCTGGGCATTTGTAGTACCCGTCATATGGTAGACTCCTTTTTGCAGAGCATCAACCTTCTTTTTTATTCACCTCCGTCGTTTCGGTTCTACCAAGCTATTGACCTTGCCCCGTAGCGTGGGTAGATCTCCTTTTCATGGTATGTTACGGGATGTAAGATCTGCCACCGATTCCTAGTCCTGGCTACTTCAAACTAGGGGAACAGGATTTTTCAGTAATCCAAGGAACACATCTTAGTCCTTGTTACTTTTTATGCCTTGTTGATAGTGACAAGACTCGGCTTTGTCCATCGAGGATGATCTTGAAACAAGGAAAAATGAGCTAGTTAGTCTTCATCTATGTGATTCCTAATCTTCTGTTCGTTGTTCCCTACTTTGAAGTGGTTAAGACTTGGGTTCTTTCCTTATTTTTGTTGCTAAGGAATCCAATTTTGACTGACAAAGAGGCGCGCGCCTTTGGAGGGTGTTTCAACACTCCGAAGGGTATAAATAGTGGGATATTTCAATTAAAGTCGGATCCTTGCGATAAATGCAAGAATGCCAACTTTAAAAATCGAATACATCATCATTGCTCAATTTTGGGATATTTTGGCTAGACGCGATCTGGAGTTTATGAAACTCATATATGTTTACTTTAAGGATATTAACCTTAGATTGTAAGTTTGATTAACCTTGTGTTTAGTTTGTATTTTGTACGTGAGGGGTTTTTTTTTTCAATGTTTGTTTTCAAGATGAATAGAATAATTTCATGCTTTAGGATTAATTAAATAGTTGTATCGTAAACCACATTTCAAACCTCCTTCTTCCCTTTTCCCTTCCAAAAAATTGTAAATCTCCACTAACCTCGAGACAACCGCGAGTACTCGGTCCAGTTCCTTTAACTTTACATTTAAGATAGTAATAATGTATAACGCAAAGGATAATTCGGCTCTGTAAAGTTTATTCGATTGAGCCTGTACAAATAAAGTAATTATAAAAAAAATCATTGCTCAATAGTGATGGAGTAATACGACATGCACTAAACTAAGGACACGGGATGTACTACAATAGATCAAATTACTGGTCGCAGTCGTGTTAGGTCCCGAATAGAGGAAAACAAAAGCTGTTGACCTTCCTGCTCATCCTGAGATTTCTTACTGTTGGCTTTGGACAGGCTTAAGTTCCCAACTGCTCTTAAGTTTAAGATTTTATGGATTTAATTCTAGGCAGAATACCAAGAAAATTTTTTACATGATTTTCTAGAAAAATATGACGTCAAATTTAAGGAAATGCTATAGCATATACCAAGCTAATGAAAGAAATATTCGATGGGACTTTTGAAAATTATTCAGAGAAAGTTTAATAATTATTGTAAGAAATTAGCATGTGTTGTGAAGAAAGAATTTATAGTGAATTGTAGAATAATTTTCAAATGTTGTCTGGATAAATGTTTACTGCCAAGAAATCCTACAATGCTGTTGAAATTTCTACGGTACACTAAAATGTACAAATGAAAATGCATGTCTATTTTTAGAGAATAATTAAACGATATCCAAAGAAATCCTTAGAGGAGTTCGAAGAATAACTCTAGATGAATGATTAATAAATTATTTCTATGTTTTGAGGGTATTTGTGAGAATATTAATTACGGGAATTATGAAAAACTTATGTTTAACATTCCAAAGGAATTTTAAAGAGAACTATGCAGAATAATTGAAGCAAATTAAAACGATAATGTTTAAGAATGCAGAGAATAACGGCGCCGGTGGTGTAGTGGTAAGCGTGATTACCTATCACCCCAGCAGGCCTGGGTTCAATCCCAGTCGGCACCGCCGGGATTTTCTGAGGCATAACATCTCTGATCACGCCTTCCTTCGGATGGGAAGTAAAGCCGTTGGTCCCCGGTTCATGAGTTGATGGGTCGATAGGTAGGGTCCAGGTGTGGGAGCTGCCTTCCTGGCACGTCGGTAGCATTGGTGCTCAGCACGGAAAACAAGATCGACGGAAAAAAACAAACCAAAGGAAAAAAAAAAGAATGCAGAGAAAATTGTAAATTGAATGCCAAATTATTAAACATGATTATTTTTAGAGTTTTCTGCAGCAAAATTCAATAATGTTGTGGAGAAAGCTTAAAGGGAAGAATGCCAAAATTAATTAATATTATTTAGAAAAGACCTATGAAGAAAGTCTTGGATGCTTAAAAAAATGGAAACGTTAAACCTTGACTTCAACTCATGAGTGAATTTTCGAAAAGGAGCTTATAGTATGAAAAAAAGGTCTTCGGAAAGATCTAAACCTAAGCAGAAATAAAATTATATAAAAAATATTTGTGGACGATCAGATTCAATAGCAAACTATTGTGTGAAGGGAAAAGTTTCTTCTCTGGTTCGCAGCCACCAGAAAGAAACTAGAACTATGAATAGGTAAGTTGCATCCGCTACCACAAGAAGATTACATTGGAGGAGTCAAAATCGTTTATTTTATTGGCGAAACACATTTAATCGATCGGAACAGTCGAATGAATAACTATCAACATATATACGTGGTCTTTTTTTTTTTTTGTTAATTACTTTATTTGTACAGGCTCATTCGAATAAACTTTACAGAGCCAAGTTATCATTTTCTTTATACATTATAAATGTCTTAAATCTAAAATTAAAGGATTGGAACCGATTACTCGCGGTCTTCTCGAGGTTAGTGGATGACAATTGTTTGGATCGGGAGAGGGAAAAGGAGATTTGGAATATGATTTATGATTCAAAAATTTCACTATTTCTAAAACAAATACTTAATCCTATCGACGTTATATCAACTCTGTAATTATACAATTATTACAGAAACAAATCTACAAAAAAAAATGCACACACACATACAAAACACAAACTAAACACAAGGTTAATCAAACTTACAATCTATGGTTAATATTCTTCAAGAAAACATATATGAGTTGCATAAACTCCAGATCGCGTCTAGCCAAAATATCCCGAACTGGAACATTAGGTTGTCTACCTCGAGCCCGAAGGGAATCGTACAACTCGGATCTGACTCCACGGTGCTCAGCACATGACCAAATAATGTGATCTGCGTCCTGGTAACCTTGTCCACATTCACAGAGATTACTGTCCCCCAGCTCAACACGGAACAAGTGAGCGTTTGACGAGTAGTGATTGGACATGAGGCGAGACATCATACGAATGAAGTCTCGACCCACATCCAACCCCTTGAACCAAGGACACTTCGACACCTTAGGGATGATTGAATATAACCATCGTCCCAAACTCCCTTCACTCCATTTATTTTGCCAGCTGGCGAGGGACTGTTGACGATAAATGAAGAAAAATTCGTCGTAGGCGATTTGTCGATCGTAAATATCGCCTTCCATAGCGCCCACCTTAGCAAGTGAGTCAGCCATCTCATTGCCCGGAATCGAGCAATGAGATGGGACCCATGCAAAGGTGATGACAAAAGATCTTAAAGATAAAGCACTTAGAAGCTCTCGTATTTTCATCAGAAAATACGAGGAGTGCTTTACCGGCCTCATGGAGCGAATAGCCTCGACAGAACTGAGACTATCCGTAAAAATAAAATAATGATCTGGTGCAAGTGAGGCGATCGTTTCTAGCGTACAATGTATTGGCGCCTGCTCAGCAACATATACGGAACAAGGAGCTTGAAGCATTCGAGAGGCGCTATGAAATTCGTTATAAATACCAAAACCAGCGGACGCCTCTATTAGTGATCCATCTGTGAAGAACGATCTTGCGGAATCAACTTGGCCAAACTTTGCAGCGTAAATTGACGGAGCAATCATGGAACGATGATGCTCTGGGATTTCGCGAATCTCTTGCGTCATTGATAAATCAAAATGAACAGAACTGTCGAAGTCGGAGAAGCAAACACGATAGGGATTATGCTGCGAAGGGCTGACATCCTGTGTTATGTACACGTAGTACAATGACATAAAACGAGTTTGAGGGTTTAGCTCAAGAAGCTTCTCAAAGTTTGCAATCACCAGTGGGTTCATAATTTCACAACGGGTGAGGAGCCTGAGGGATAATTCCGAAAACCGATCAGAGAGTGGCAACATGCCCGCTAACACTTCGAGACTCATCGTATGAGTCGAGTGCATGCATCCTAACGCGATACGAAGACAGCGATACTGGATCCGTTCCAGTTTGATGATGTGCGTTTTAGCCGCCGACTGGAAGCAAAAACTACCGTACTCTAAAACCGATAAAATCGTTGTCCGGTACAACGTTAGAAGATCTTGCGGATGGGCTCCCCACCACGTTCCGGTAATTGTTCGGAGAAAATTGATCCTTTGTTGGCATTTCCGCTTCAGATACTCAATGTGGGATCTCCAGGTGCATTTTGAATCGAACCAGACCCCAAGATATTTGAAGGACATAGAATGAGTGATCGGTTTACCCAAAAGTTGAAGCTTTGGTTGTGCTGGGCTATGCTTCCTAGAAAAAACGACCAACTCAGTTTTCTCCGTGGAGAATTCGATACCTAGCTGGATAGCCCAAGTAGACAAATTGTCTAAGGTATCCTGTAAGGGTCCTTGCAGGTTGACCCCTTTGGGCCCTGTCATAGATACTACGCCATCATCTGCAAGTTGTCTCAACGTGCAGTTGTCACTTAGACAATTGTCAATTTCTCTGACGTAGAAATTATACAGAAGGGGGCTTAAACATGAGCCCTGGGGGAGACCCATGTAGCTAAATCGTGAAGTTGTAGAGTTTCCATGAGAAAAGCTCATATGTTTCTCTGACAGCAAATTGTACAAAAAGTTATTAATTAATGGAGAAAGGCCACAAGCGTGGAGTTTGTCTGAAAGGACTTCAACGGATACTGAATCAAAAGCCCCCTTCATATCCAAGAAGACAGAAGCCATTTGCTCTTTTTTAGCAAAAGCCAACTGAATTTCAGTGGAAAGCAACGCGAGACAGTCGTTCGTTCCCTTGCCCCTACGGAAACCAAATTGAGTATCTGAGAGTAGGTGGTTCAACTCAACCCATTTGTCCAGGCGAAAAAGGATCATTTTCTCCAACAATTTTCGAATACACGATAACATCGCAATGGGACGATACGAATTGTGATCTGACGCGGGTTTTCCAGGCTTTTTAATGGCTATAACTCTCACCCGCCTCCAATCATCCGGAACAATATTAAGCTCCAGGAACTGACCAAACAAGTTCAACATGCGCCTCTTAGCGACGTCTGGGAGGTTTTTCAACAAGTTGAACTTGATTCTATCAGCCCCCGGAGCCGAATTGCCACACGAAAGGAGCGCGAGTGAGAGCTCCAGCATTGAAAAAGGCTGGCTGATCTCGTCTACCGAATTCCTCGTTTCGCGAGGAATCATCTGTGCCGGCACGGAATCAGGACATACTTTTCGCGCGAACTTGAGAATCCAACGATCTGAGTACTCCTCGCTCTCGTTGTTCGAAGACCGGTTACGCATTCTTCGCGCCGCATTCCAAAGCGTATTCATCGACGTTTCGCGCGATAATCCGTCCACGAATTGCCGCCAGTATCCGCGTTTCTTGGCTTTGATGAGGCTCTTGAGTTCGCGTTCAAGAGCCGAGTACGCTTCGAAATGTACGGGTGTTCCACGTTTCCGGAAAAGCTTAAACGCGTCGGACTTTTTACGATAAACCTCAGTGCATTGGTGGTCCCACCAAGGGGAAGGAGGTTTCCTACGGAAAGACGTTCCTGGAACCGGCCGAGTTTGAGCTTGAAGCGCGCTGTCCAAGATCAGATTGGAGAGGAAGTTATATTCCTCCAACGGTGGAAGCCCTTCTACCGACGTTAGGGCATCTTCTATCACATTCTTGAACTTTGTCCAATCGATATTACGGGTAAGATCGTACGCGACGTTAACGGGTTCCGACGGATTGAACCCACTGGCAACTGAAACTTTGATCGGCAAGTGATCACTACCGTGGGGATCTTGGATCACATTCCACGTGTAATCCAACGATAATGAGTTAGAGCAAAGTGTGAGGTCTAATCTACTTCCATTCGAGGATGGGCCAGCCAAACGTGTTACTTCTCCATTGTTAAGAATTGTCATATTAAAGCTGTCGCAGAGGTCATATATCAAAGTAGAACGGTTGTCATCATACAGTTCCCCCCAGCCTGTACCGTGGGAATTCAAATCTCCCATAATCAACCGTGGAGCAGGAAGTACCGAACAGATATCTGAAAGTTGTTTTCGACTAACAACGGCTCTAGGAGGAATATAAACAGAAGCAATACAAAGGCTCTTACCTTTAATAATAGCCTGACATGCAACAACTTCAATACCTGGAAATTGTGGAAGATTCACTCTATAGAAAGAATGGCACTTTTTGATCCCCAAAAGTACCCCTCCTCCACGCGAATCCTCACGATCCAGTCGAATAATGTTAAAATCATAAAAAGGAAGATCGATATCTGAAGAGAGCCAAGTTTCACAAACAGCAAATGCATCACAATCATTATTGTGAATTAAAAACTTAAAAGAATCTAATTTAGGAATGAGACTTCGACAATTCCACTGTAGAACAGTGATCAAATCCCCGACCTCGTTTGGAAAATTATCCATCGAAGGAAATTATTGCTGCAATGAGGGGCCACTTCAATGTCAATTGCTTCAAGAGGGTCTTCACAGAAGGAAGCATTGCCAGAACAATGCTTTTGAGAGGATCAGAAATATTGAGGTACTTGAGAATATCGTCCACAATTTTATCAAATGAGAACAACCCGGATGAAGAAGGGGCTTCTGTTCTTAAAAATGGGCCATCAGGGGTTTTTGATGTCCCCGGGAGAGATGGAAAGTTCTGGTTATAGTCAGTTCTGCGGAAACCAGGAGGAGTTGAAACTTCCTTTTTTCCATCACTCCTTGATTTGGGCAAGCTGATTCGGGGTTCCTTATCTGCAACTTTCCGCGAACGGATGCGTTTTCGTTTCCGTGCAGAACCTTCCGGAAAACTGAAAGAAACTCCCTCCTCAGCCAAGTCAGAGTCAGACTCGTCATCAGACAAAACAGCAAAGGGATTTTTGTCGTTGGTTGATGGTGTGGCTGTTTTTAGCATTGCTGCAAAAGACTGCCTGGAACGCTCCTTAAGAGAGCGTTCTAGTTTCTCCCCGCGTTGTTTGTACACCGGGCACGATGAGAGACCATGAGGAGTTCCCTTACAGTACACGCATTTTGGTGCAGTGACTGTGCAGGCGCCATTCTCGTGCTTCTCCCCGCATTTGGAACAGCGTGCCTTGCTGCCACAGTGAGAGGCCGTATGTCCCAACTGTTTGCAGTTTTGGCAGTTCATGACCCGAGGAACAAACAAACGCACAGGTAGCCGAAGTTTTCCCAACTCGGTGTAGTGAGGAAGGGCTGAACCAGAAAAGGTCACCCGAAACGAGTCTGTGGGGGTAAAGCTCTTTTTACCCTCGCTGAAAGATACTGAGTTCAGCTTCTGGACTTCCAGTATCTCAACCGTGGGAAGCAAGGGGTTCTTGAAACGGCCAACCGCTTGCTTCGCCAAGATCTCGGGGGTCAGACTCGCTTCGGTGACCACACCTTCGATCTCCACATTACGAGCTGGGATGTACACTCTATACTCGAGTGTAAAGAGCTGGGAGGCAGCAATCTCGTTAGCTTGTTTCAGGTTAGAGACGACAACGCGAAGTTTATTGTACCTCACCTTCGAGATTTCGGTCACGGCCGAGAACCGCTTCGTCAGATCATTAGTAATTTGCATTACATTCAAAGGTTTCTTTTTGGGCTGAAAGTAAACAACCCATGGGCCAGTCGAGTCTTCTGGGTAGGCTCGCGATCGGGGGCTTATCTGTCCCTGTCCATTACCAGACTGAGATGACGAAGCAGGGATGGCATCATCTGATTTCTGGGATGACAGACGTTTTCGACCCTTCTTGCTATCGCGTGGCAAAGTGGTGTCATCTTCCGACAAAACGTCCATTTCGTATTCCGACAAAATGTCCATTTTGCCGTACTAGTGGGAGCGAAAAACGCTCTACCACTGCAACGATAATCAAAATTACTCGGACACAATACACGAGAAAAAAAAATACAAACACAGAAACACAAACTTAAAATTTAACTGATGGGAGAAAGAAAGAAACAAGAACAAAAACTTATCTGATAATCCTATACTACTACCACCGAGCGTTTACACAGCAGCAGCGGAGCGACGCGCAGCTTTGATGATCTTCGATCCGCGTGTGCGGGCGGTCTTCGTTGGTGTGTGCTTGTATGAAGCTCGGCACTCAGCTGAACACACGAGATGGATGAGCGGTTTGAATGTGGAGGCAGATGCTGACACTCGATGACGATGATCCGTGTGCACAGGTATGCGTGACCACGCACCGATGGTGCGCAAAATGGTTGGCGAATTGGCAATCGCAAAAACAATTTTCCTTCCGATGATGCCGAAAACACACTTTCTTCTCAGAAAAAAAAACTCACTTTTTGATAAATTTATCGGGAATTATGCCAGGAATCACTAAGCGAGAAAAAACTGATTATTTACGTCAGATAATAGCGAGAAAACTTCCAAATTAACGGAGCGTGAAACAAGTCGACCGTTCTTCTTGCTAGGACCATATACGTGGTCTGCTCTTGTTATATTTATGTGACATTGAATTTTAGAGCACATGTTATTTAATATTTCGTAAATATTACAGACTACTTCAAATATTTTGTTTGCTATTTTTCTATTTTGCTTATAAGCAGACAAATAAAAAAGTGTGTCCGTTTTATAAACTGGACATTCCTCATGCATCCATGCCAACGCAGGCATTATGCGAACCATGCCAATAATATTTCTTCAGTCTTATTTACGTAGAAAATCACAAACTGCATCTAGTTTGTGTTTTAGCGATCAACCCATATGAGGATCGTTGGCTTTATTTTACCCTGCCCACTTTCAAAACTAATTTCATTCGAAGATCCAGAGGTAAAATTAATATCGATGGAGGACAATGGAAATACCTGCCGTTTGTACCATGATACATTTTTTGTATTGTCTCTGAAATATACGTATTGCTGAGGTAGAAAGATGCTGAAAACGATAATAAATTTCCACTAAGAAAACAATAGGACGTTGCCCATACTGTGCTGGATGTGGCGTTCGGAGTGTAACTCACGAAAAAAAAAACGACAGCCAGCGTGCAGAAAGGAGTTTCCCAGCAAGAATGAAAAATTGATAAAATTCTACTGCTATCTTTTGAACGACGGCTTCCCAAGAAAAGGAAAGGCATGTCGCTTCACAGTAGGATATCGGTGTACTGAAGGCCGTCTCATCATGATTTTTTGTGCTATTTTGATATTTTTTTGGATAGTCCTAGAGAGTATTTATCTCAGCTGATATTACTGGTTTTTAACTGTAAGGATTAATTCTTTGAACTTTGTTTTTAAAAGTTATTTAAAATGTGTTAATTACGCCGGTACCAATGCAAATCGATCCAGA
Organism: Ochlerotatus camptorhynchus; assembly: GCF_037179485.1. Lineage (NCBI taxonomy): Eukaryota > Metazoa > Arthropoda > Insecta > Diptera > Culicidae > Ochlerotatus > Ochlerotatus camptorhynchus. The sequence continues at coordinate 5,710,667 of NW_027040666.1, read as the reverse complement.
AAAAAATATGGTGTTCTTTGAAAACATTTGAATGCATATTTTTAAGTTTCGCACAACAGAATTATTAAAATGAAAATAAGATGGAATGTAGTTCACTGACAAAAAACACTGATATATGCTGTTTTGGCCAGGATGCGGCCCTACGTTGTGTTTTAACGATGTGATGAAAATCGGCAAGGCGAAGACTTTTCCAGAGTATAATTAAAACACTGCAATTACCACTTGGTTTACTGTTTTATTGCCTCCAAGAGGCATCGTGCCTGCTCAGAGGAGGAACGAATAACTTAAACTATTTACAAAAATAATTCCTTAAATTTTAAAACTAAACAATAAAACTCACTAACAATAATTATTTACAACTAAATAAAAACAACCATACAAAATGTAAACAATAACAAATGCATACAAAACACTTTGATACAAACAATGTGGATCGCATCGCTACCATCGTGCGGGGGGGGGGGGGGCGGATTTGGTTTCGGGGCTTTAACTGGTAACGCTTTATATATTCAAACGCCGTAAAGCCCGGCACCGATGGTGCGATCCAACATATGCTTTTATTTTCGTTTTTTACCCATTACAATTCTGGTAGGATTTGCAGACAGTGCACTAGCAAACGCAGTGCAACTCGTGCCTAATGAGATGAATCTTATGATGTTAAATTAATGATATTAAAATTTGCTATTTCTTTCTACCCGGGTTGGGTTGGGACAACGATTTGAGAACAGATATTCTTCGACTTTGGATTTACTACGTCCCTACTGGAACCTTAGGCCTGCCCTCAACTCAATGTTCTAGATGTATTTGCGTCACATAAACTGTATAACAATGGTTTTTAGGTGATTAAAAGCGTAGCGTCAATAAAAATTCGAGCTTTGATTTTCGTACATTTAAACATTACCAATCGTCTAATGGGTGAAATACAGTGCGAGTAAGGACAACAGGGCCACATTAATTGTTATTGTCATTAAAAGCATTGTATCGCTGTTATTTATTAACCAATCGTTATTTAATTGTTTTGACTTATTAAATATTCAAAATATCATTGATCTTCAGTATTATGGGATACTTTAAATTCAAATCTCCTGAAATATTGGCAAATATGTAACTGATAAAGTTTTTTGTCTTTATGATGTTGATATACTTTCCCAAAAAGGTACCTACAAATGATCAATTCACTGATGAATTTAACCACAATATTTAAAAGGAATTTGTTCACAAAGTTGCTATATTTGGGCTATTGAAAGCTTATAAAAAATATTGTAATTTAGTACTTTAAATTCGAAACAGTTGAAATTATTTTGTTTTTGGACATTGATCTTGGTCGAATGTTATCTAATTATCGAACGTTATCTAAAAATAGCCAAACGATTTGACAAAAAGTATCTAATATGTATATAACAACTAATAATTTTCGGTGTATTTGAAAAAATAATTGAGTTAATTTATAACCGTAAAATTTTGTTATTATGTTTATTAACAAATTATTCAACACACTTTTCTTTACAATTATTTGCTGACTTCCCTTGGAGATCTCCTCAGAATACGTTCACATATATTCTTCAAATTGTATCCCGAACTTTGCAACATTTTTTTGTAGAACACTCTTGACATAAAATCCAAAAAAAAATGCATTTTCTCTACAATTCTCTTTGACTTCGTTAAACCTTACAGGCAGCATACTTTGCGTGGTGGCTTACTCTCCGCACTTTTCGAGAATTTGTCATGAATATTTTCGTAAAATTACCACTGTGAACATTAGCTTCCGCATTTTAGGGATAACAGTATTATAAACTTATCGAAATCATGTCGCGAAAAACGAGATACAATGAAAAAAAGAGTGATAGGAAATCAATAGGAACCACGAAAAATATGGTGCTGGCACGGCATATGTTTTCAATTCATTTGGAATATTCCTAAGCTTTTCTTTGTACACGTCGTAGAATTGGGGTTCTCCCTTAACTCAATCGGTAAATGCACAGTTATAAAGCAATACCATGCTGGAGACAACTGGGTACGATTCCCGGTCCGCTCTAGTATTTTTTAAGTTGTTAATAAGTTGTATATTAATTGGTTTGAACACATCTTGTTATAAATCCGTTGAATTGTTGTTTGTGTAGCATTCAACCTTTTTGAAGGTACTTGTTAAATAGATGTTATAATTCGGTAATGCATGACTCAATTACCGATAAATAACACATTTATAACTATTTGTAGCCTTATATGGAAGACTTTATATCTGGCAACTTTGCCAGAATTTAAGCGACAGATACAGTAGTGCTGTACTCGGGTGAAGGTGGAAATAACGCATAGAAAAATGAGCAAATACACAAACCTTTCTTCTGGGATTGAACCTTTACTATCCAATTCGATCAGAGAATTTACCTTTGAGCAGCAGTTGACGCGATTGTGCCTGTCTCATATCGGTCGTATGAGAAAATGGGAGAGTCTTCTTGATATATTGTTTTCGCTTATTTACAACATTTTTTCATATGTCAGATTTAGAATCATGAGCAAACATGAATACATTTTAATTATAAGTTATTTATAACATATTACTAAAAAGTTATATTTAATTTCTCAATATTAGTAGAGCAAATGTTATGAACCCTAAAAATTCTCGTCCAGATTTTTTTTTTTTTTTTTTTTTTATTATTATAGTCACTTTAACACTCTTGGGTCATTCGCGACTTGTCCGGGGGTGAGATTTGAACTCGTGACTTTGGCATGAGAGGTATGGATGTTAACCACTACGCCGGGGTCGCCCCCTTCTCGTCCATAACTTTCTACTGATCCTACAATTATCTTCAAATTATCACAAGCAGTCCCTTAATTTTCTCTTCAAAGTACTATGTAGAAATTTCCGAGTCCCTTAAAGTTTAAAGTGAAAAGTGTAAACGGTTCTACGGCAAAATTGAAAACAAAGGTGAACCACTCAAACCGGATCAGCAAAGATGAATCTGGAATATGTCAATAATGTTTTGTTTTATTTTATACTTGTTCCATAATCTATGTGCTTGATTAAAATGTCTGTTAAAACTTGAATACATTCGTTCAAACCTAATTCATCGTATTTATTCCATCAGATGCTTCGTTTTTGTGATATGTTTAATTTTCTGCAGAAGACCAACGCAAATATCTAGGTATCTCATTTTCCAAGATGCACAGCATCACGCGATTCAGCAATTTGATTCAACACAAAAGCAAAGGTTGGTGCAGAACCATCCCGAAAAAATCTAATCCATTTTCTTCGTGCTCCCTGTCGAAGAAAATTAGCAAAAGAAGGAAAAAATACAAGATGATCGTGCTTATGATAGGTTTGGACTCGTTTCGTGTTTCTGCTATTTCGATTAAATTGTATATTTCCTCGCCAGCGCCCATCTTTCCATGCTCAAATGGCGTGCTTCAAAGTAAGGAAAAAGTTCATTATCACACATAAAAAACATGTGAAAATTTCAACGATAACACAGCTTAGTCGGGCTAAGAAAAAGCTTAGAGAGAGAAACAGTTGAAATTATATTTATGGAGCGCAATAAATCACCGCAACAGAGCACATTCATCTCTTTACCACGCGTACTAATTTGGAGGAGTGGGTGTCCCTTTTGGAGCGCTGTTTGTGCATTCCATTGTGTCGCACGGGTTTCAGATTTATTCCAAACCCGATTTTGTCCCCATTCTGTTTTGTTTTTTTACATGTGTTGGTCTTTTGATGAACTGATGGATATCGATTTTCCGGCGGTTATGATAAATTACATGCACAGAGAAACCTGTCGGCCGCAAGTGGATTCTCAACAGTTATTTAATTTTGTTGACATTTATTTTTCAATGTAAACGTGAGTCATGCTCGTCATGCTGAATAAAATCAACAGCTTCAATAAATCTGTAGTGGACAATTTGGTTATTGGTTTCGGTAATGCATGAATCAATGACATGACAAACTACATTACGCTTTTCAATTTCAAATAAACAATCTTATGAACGTGATCACGAATGCTGTAAGGTGCAACGTGCAAAGGAATCGATATAGGTATTTGAGTTAAGATTGGGATAAAAGTTATGTCTTTTCTTTTCTTTCCATCGCTGTTGCTCTAGAACATAGTTGTGGTGTCACAACAACTGTTTAGATAAATATGAACTTAAAAGACGCATATTCTACACTACCAAAGAATCACATGCGTACTGCATTGAAATTGTGTTAAAAGTGGGTTAATTGGGGATTTTTTTAGTTACTTTATTCAGAACGGTTATCGCTGAGATAAATTATAATTGCATTATAATTACTGCTTAACAATCTATTGGAAAGAATTAATTGTCTATTTTAATTACATTTAAATTGAATCATTGGGCTTGTTGTGATGTTACAACAATATAAGTAGAAATACCATTCCACCGAGATCGGGAACTAGACTCGACTTCATGACGGTGGCATTGAAGATCCTTGATGCTTTCAACATCGCTACATTAATACTGAATAGCTGAATAGAGGCTTTATACCGCATAACTGTTTGAGCATTAGCATATACGTACTCTTAAACCGTAAGCAACGATAACCAGTAAAAGGTTAGAAATTTTCAAGGAAGAAAATATTTTTTGAGAAAATTTGTAAGAGTTGTCCAATTTTGCTTAGTGATTTCTTACTTGATCATTTCTTCTTATTTGATCTATCCTATTCTTATTTGATCTCGGGCTCACCAAGGACTGTATCGAAAATAAGTTGTAAACAAATTTTCCTTCCCAATCCGCAAACCAATATTTTTAATGTAAAAAATTCTTCCACTATTTATGTCATGTCTTTCTTTAGAAGTTAACAATGAAAAACATATAAAATAGTATTCTTCAAGGTAATTGTATTACCTTTTTCTTATTTAACACTATTTTAGACTAGTCGTACATACTGAACTATTTTTCTTATCAACTAGAGATTACCGCTAATCCTATTTCTAAAAACGTTATTAACCAAATTAAAATCAAATTCGTTACAGACAACATTGGAAAAGAGAATACACGAATCAAAAGGGTTATTGTTGCCTTAGTTTGGTCAGTGGTATGGAACTGATATTAAAGCTGAGTTCCGAAGCCATCTGGAAGGAATGTTTAGCGAGATCTGTGCGAGAGGTTCAGGGCTGTCGATAGATCCTCCAATGACATCGAAGACAAATAACCGCTGCATCGTTACTCGTCTGACAGATAGTGGTTCCAATCGTATTAGCTTGCATCGGTCGGAATAAGGGAAAGATTCGTCGGATCGTTCCAGGGAAGTTGTCTCAGTGCAAAACGTAAGAACCTTTTCTGCACCCGTTTGATTGTGAGAACATGTGCTACATAATAAGGGGACCATATCGGATCAGCGTATTCTAGAATCCTACGATTCAGCGAGCCGAAGAGAGTTTTTAAACCGTGGATGTCGGTGAACTCAAAAGCGTGGCGACGGATCTCAGCACAGAAGAAGCTTAGACAGTCGTAATGCTCACGTGTTCGTTGAATCTGAGCTTCGAGTCTAAGGTAACTCCGAGGTCACAGATTGACGACACACGTTCCAATGATGGCGTTTCCATCCTGTATTTATGAAGAATGGGATTATTTCAGCGACCGCAGGTAATTATTTTGCATGTTAAATATTGCCACACCATATCAGCATAGTATCAATACCTTCTTGTTGGGCAGTACATTCCAGAAGTGAATAGATTTTTAGGTCATCAGCGAATGAAAGCTTGAATGATGAAAGTAGCGAACACGTCATTGATAAAACTATTGAATATTAGTGGTCCCAGAACGCTTCTTTTGGGTAAACCAGACATGATGGTGATAGTGTGGGATTGGGCAGAGTTAACCTCAATATATGGTACGATCGCACAAGTATGAATACATCCATTCTGCAATCCAATCTGGAAAACCTATGTGCTTCAGTTTTTCCACGACTAAGTACGTATTTTCATAGAAACTTTGATTTTCTGTTCTGCCAAGTTGAATTTTGGCTCCGATCTTTGAAAATAGACTTTGATTTTATAGAATAGACCTTGCTGAATTCAAACGTGAAGTGTATGGTTTGTAATTCGAAAAGTATTTTTTTTTTTCGAAAATTTGGATTTTTTTTCTGCCAAGTTGGATTTTGATACCGTTCTTTGAAATGTATGCTTGGATTTTAAAAAATGTGCCTTGCTGAATTCATACGTGAAACCAAGTTTAAATTGACAAATGTTAGTTTTTGTTAAAATTTGATTTTTTGTTCAGCCAAGATGGATGTTGGCTCCTTCCTTTGAATATTACGTTTGGATTTTGTTGAATAGATCTTCCTGAATCCATACGACTTGTTATATTTTTTGAAGTACGCACAATTGCTGAGAAAACTGAGTTTGAATTCACAAAGTAGAAATTTTTATATCAATTTGGCTTTCCTGTTCTGCCATTTTATATTTGGATAGGGAGGAACTATCGAAAACAGAAGTTTTTTTTTAATGAACTGTTACGTTTGGGATATTCCGCTTGATGGCTTACCCGGAATTTATCAATGCCAAAAAATTAATTGCTTTGATCCTATTCATCTACATTATTACCAATGTTCTTCCTTGAAAGGATACAAAAACTTATGTACGAAATGTCTTGTTGATAACCCGAGTGTAACACATAATAAAGTCAACATTTGTGGCTCCTGTTATGCATTAGTGTAAAAAATCACGGCTTCAAAGAAGCATAAGGCTAAAGCCAAGGCTAAGAAAAAATGTTTGCGTTAGAAATATACTGTTTGGATGTAATGTAAAACGAATTTTGATTGTTTTTTTTATCCTCCCCCCCCCCTCCCCCCTCGACTGTTGCGAGCATCGAGTGACACAAGAAAAACTTGTGATTTGTTCCGGCCTTAAAGCAATATTTCAATGCCTCGCGTAACGTCAGCTAATAGTAGTTTTTTTTAATTAGTTTTCAATACATATTATTATTTATATAACAAAGACAAAATTGTAAAGAATAGCACTTAAGGCAACTATTGTAAAACGGTCTCCACTGATAGACGACAAGTAAAAAAAAGTTCAGAATTAGTACACATGCACAGAGAACCACATATCTTCAATGTACAAGCTCACTAATTCAATCTATTTGCAGATCAATAACGGTGCCGGTCAAGTTTTCTAGGTCTTTTGGAAGGAAGGTTGGATGATAAGTTCCACGTTCATTTTTTCTGAGATCGAGTACATCTCTGCATCTCCACTTCTCACAAAGAAGTAACTGATGCAAAAACATGGCCAACATTGAGTGAAGTTTGACGCAATAATGTGTGTTAAAAATCATCAAACGTGGTTTTTAATAATTGTAAAGTGCTTCGGAAATAATAAACATCGGAATCTATTCATCTAGCAGTAGGCCGTTGAACTTTCAGAGTTTTAATTTTGGTCACGTGCGGCTGTTACGGGAAGCATAGTTGTATTAGTGAGGTGGGTTATTTTTAAGAGCTAATATGTGATAAGCAAAACACTTGAAATTCAAATAATAAGAAGAAAAAGAAGATCATTTAAAATCGAGTTTTGCCGATTGTATCTTCAATATGAATAAATTAATTTTAGTTCTTCTGGCTTGTATGTTGGCACCAACGAAACATACGTTCAGATCAGTCATGTTTTTGGTTTTACAGTACTTTTGTGAAAAGATAAAATCTTGATACGAATGCGATTCAGTATGATAAAACATCCATTCATTATTTTAATTTTAACAAAAAACTTTTTAGACTATTTTCAAAAGAATCTGGATCAGATGTGTTTTCTATAATTCAATCAATGATGTCGAAGATGCTCTTTTTCAATTATTTTGTTGAACAACGGACAAGTTAAATACAAGAAAGTAAACGTGGCTAAACAAAGCTACTTTACAAAATATTTCAAATATGTATGGTAGGTTTCCAAAAGATCGTAGAAAAAAATAAAACGAGATACGAATGGACACATGCACGTTGCTTGCAATGACTTCATCATAAAATTTATGCTAATAAATACGATCAGTAAAATGTGTAATTTTGTCATAAAAAAACGAGGCTTTTCCGTCATGGAAAAAACTGGTTTATCTAACACAGCAGCCGCATATTGATACCGAACACGTAATCCCACGTTAAATATACGGTCGTGTCTTGGATACAACCTCTTAATTTTTATCATTATTAAAAAAAAAAACAATCTGGAAACATTAGCTGCAAGTCGTCCTATTGCAAGTTGGGCACTTATAGAAAAATAAGTTTTCTAATGACCACTTTATCATGTGTATACAAAAACAAATCATGGAAGGCGTATTACACCCTAAAGCGAATGATGTCGGAAAAACTATTTGAATTTTATGTAGAATTGGTATAGAAAACAAAAAATCGTGTATTTATTTTATTGGATTTTTTTTTTAATTCATTATTAGGTCGGAACAAATCAAAAGTTTTTCTTTTGTCACTCGATGAAAACCGTCAAACCAAAAAAAAAATAAAACATTTTAAATTCGTGTTACATTACATCTAAACCATATATTTCAAACGCTAGCATTTTTTCGTAGCCTTCGCATTAGCCTTTTACTTCTTTGAAGCCGTGATTTTTGACACTAAAGCCACAAATGTTGACTTTATTATATGTAACACTCGGATTATCAACAGGATATTTCATGCATAAGTTTTTGTATATTTCAAGCAGGACATTGGTAATAATGCAGATGAATAGGAGCAATTGATTTTTGGATATTGAAAAATTCCGGATAAACCATCAAGCGGAATATCACAAACGTAGCAGTTCTTATAAAAAACGTTCTGTTTTCGATAGTACCTCCCTATCCAAATATAACTCAGTTTTCTCAAGAATTGTTCTTGCTTCAAAAAATCTAAACAGATGTATGGATTCAGGAAGGTCTATTCAACAAAATCCAAGTGTAATATTCAAAGGAAGGAGCCTTAATCGATCTTGGCTGAACATAAAAACCAAATTTTAACAAAAATACCTAGTTTCGTCAATTTAATGCTGGCTTTGCGTGTGCTTAAAACTCATCACATATGAATTCAGCAAGGTTAATTATATAAAATCTAAGCATAACTTTCAAAGGAGAGTGTCACAATCCAACTTAGCAGAAACGGAAAACCAAACCCGGTTCAACCTTCACTTAAGGATTCAGCAAGGTCCATTCTATAAAATAAAAGCCTATTTTTCAAAGATATGACCCAAAATGCAATTTGGCAGAACCGAAAAACCAAATTTCTATGAAAATACATATGGATTCAGCAATTCTGTAAAATCCACGCCTATTTTTCAAAGGAAGGAGCCGAAATTCAACTTGGCTGAACAAGAAACCCAAATTTCTATAAAAATGAGTACTTTTGAGAATTCAAATCCAGTTTTCTAAAAAATATAGTGCATGCTTAAAAATGTATAATCACGTATGGATTCAGCCATTCTATAAAATCCAAGTCTATTTTCAAATATCGGAGCTGAAATTCAACTTGGAAGAACAGAAAATCAAAGTTTTTATGATAATACGTTCTTTTGTGAATTTAAACTCGATATTTTCAAAAATTGAAGAAATTCAATCCTCACGTATGGTTTCAGCAACTTCTATTCTATAAAATTAAAGTCTATTTTTCAAAGATAGGAGCCAAAACTCAGTTCGACAAAACAGAAATATATTTTTTTTATGAAAATACCTTCTTTTGTGACTATTAACCAGGTTCGTTCTTCCGGTATCCAGCAACTTCCATTCAATAAAATCCAAGAACAAATTTCAAACGATTGAACCGAACTCCAACCTGGCTTCAAACAAATCTACCATCACGATTGAACTCACAAAGGTCTATTCTATAACATCCAAGCCTGTTTTTCAAAAGACAGAGCCAAAATCCATTTTGGCTGATCAAGAAACCCACATTTCTATAAAAATAGTACTTTTGTGGATGCAAACCCAGTATTCTCAACAATTGTGCTTGCTTAAAAAATCTAGTATTCAGTATGAACACACGAAGGTCCATTCTTCCATTTCTCAGCCTTATTTTCAAAGCATGTGAATCTCACAAGAACGAGGAAGGGGTCTAAAGGAGTGGAATCTACGCTAAAAGTTAGTTAAATCACTTCAGGAAAGCTCAGACTAACATTAAATAAAATTCAATCACTCAACAGAAAAGTTTGGACTCCCTAAAGAAGGTTATGAACCACTTCAGAAAAGATGTTACTCCACTTGGAAAATTTAAGCTCAAAAAGTGTTAGAAAACTAGATGACCTAAACAAGATTGTGTCTTTGCCAAATGCCAAAGCAGTTAAGAACAGTTCGGAAAAAGTTGAATCAATGCAGGAAACCTTTGATTCATTAAGGAAAGGTATTAAATCAGCAGAAAATGCGAAACCAATGCTTTAAAGATTGGATTCGGGATTTGTTGAATCACTTCAGGAAACCTTTGACAACTTTGAGAGGATTGAATAACATAGTAGAAAAGTTTAGACTTAGTTATCAAAATGTTGATGACTTATTCGAAAGTTTGAACTCACTTCAGCAGAAAAGTTCAGACTCAGTTTTGAATCTGCTTTGAAAAGTGTAACCCCAGTTAGGAATTTCCTGAATCGTTTCTGATTTGGTCTCACTTCTAAAAACTTTAAACCAATTTTGAAATAATTGGATTTAGCTCGGAAATGGTTGAATCACTGTAGAAAAGAATTGAATAATTTAGCATCATTGCAGCAGGTTTGTAAGTTAAGAAATGTAGATCGAATGCAAAAATCTGGCGACTACGGTGGGCTGGGCACATCGTAACAATGTCGGATAACGACCCAATGAGAATGGTTCTTGGTAGTGATCCGACTGGAACAAGACGAAGATGTGCGCAACGAACAAGAGGGATGGATCAGATTGAAGACGGCTTACATAGTGAGTTGTCAAAAAAGATTAGGAATGATTTCGATAAAATCCGTTCTCAACAAATGAAACCAGCTGATTCGATTTCTAGGACCTGGCATGCCGTACCGGTCTAGTTCAAATGTATGTAAAAATTCTGTAAAAGAACAAGGTGATATTCTACAACATAACTATATCTAGCAAAGCGAGTATCCATACCCAAATGAAATAGCGATAATCGAATACATACACTGAAAGTGTTTATTTACTTCCCCCTTAATGATATTCCAAAATTTTGAAGGGAGGGGGGGGGGGGTTGAGAAAATAAAAACTTGAGAATTGTTTCGGCCTTATTTAGAATATTTCTTTTTACATATTATTCATTAGCAATATATAACAAAGTGAATTTTTTGGATGTTCCGTTAAATAAGACTATCTTTAAACTGAAAATTGACTATCGGTAATAGGCTTCAAATTGTGAAATTATTGTGTACCATGGTGAAACAAATCTTCCAGTTATACTGGCATTTTTTCGTACTGCTCAGTAGATACATAACAGAAATTAAATCTTGTAATACTTTTATCGGTTCGTTTAAGGGGAAGTTTACCGCTCCGAAAAAAAATATTTACGTTCCGATTTTTCTAAAAAAATTTGGAAAAAGGTTTCAAAAATCTTAAAAAAATTCCAACGAAAATACAGGTAAAAAAAATATTTTTTTAAGTTATCATGGCATAAAGTTGGACTCAAAAAACCACAAAATATCAGCTTTTTGGTTTTGTTGAGTCCAATTTTTTTTTCATGATGAGATAGAAAAAAATTGTTTACATGTAATTTTTGTCAAGAATCTAAGAAAGAAACTGATTTTCTTAGATTTTTTATATGTTTTCCCATTATTTTTAGGAAAATAAAAACGTGCCAAAACAAAATTTGTATTTTCGGACCGGTAAACTTCCCCTTAACTGCCCAGTTTTAGAGTATTGTGAAGTTTTAATTGCATTCGTTTTAAAGTTCCACCAATAGCGATGTTTCAAAGAAATGCCACTCTGCTTCCAATTTGTGCTTTGACTTGAACTTACTCCTGTGACAAAAATCAATGGTCTCCAAAAATGTGGGCTTCATCAGTAATAATAAGTCATACCTAAGACTCTGTAAAACGAGTAGCTCTTCAAGAAATTCAAACGTGGTTTTCGCATAGTATCGAAGGTGAAATTACTCAGTGGGTACGTATACGCTAACAACTTTGGTAACGTTACGGTGGTAATAATGGTGTACCTTTTCAATGGCGCAGCCACTTGGATCCCACCAACCACTAACGTTGCCGCACCGCCAAGCCGACCTCTTTCCACAATCTCTGTGGTTGTCGTCGGTTGAACTCAGGTGACGTCGCGGTGAACTTCGATGCTGCCTGACGAAGGCGGTGATGATGACGATGAAAGGATGCTTCGCCGTGGTGTGCGGCAGCTGCTAATTAAATGGAATAAGGGATTTTGGTTTGCCTTTTCCATAGCTCTTGTATATTTTATGATTTCCTTTTGATGCGGTCTAGGTTAACTTCCCCCCCAATTCGTTTGTGTGTTCTCTCGGGCAGAAAATGAGCCACTAATAATTAAACTTCGCTATGACATGCTACTAACATAACAAAGACAACTTTTGTTGTGGTAACTGATCGACGCAGTGTATTTCAAAAACTGCAATTGTGTCAGTCAATGGAATGTGTTGACACCTTCTAAAATTGATAGAAAAGCGAGGCTGAGTTATCCTAACTAAAGTACATCAATTTTTTTCATGAACAAAATTATTTAACAAACATTTAGCTGGATAAAAGTTGTGATAATTTTCATCGTTTAACTGCTGTGAAATATGTGTTTCCACATTCAACTAAGCACACTGGAGTAAGATGAAATTTTGCACTCCATAAACGTTTCCTTATTAAAGTGTAAGTTTCAGTGATCTTAATTATAATTCACAATTTGTTTACGCATTCACGACAATTTTGATACAAAAACATCTGGTTTATGTTGTTTTATTATTTTTCCAGAGAGTCTCACCGTTCAACTTTGAAAATCTCGTTTGAACTTGCCCCAATAGACCTTAGCGTCAAAAATACAACTTTAGATTATTTTGTTTCGTACAGTTTATTATTTAAGAGCGTGAGTTTTACTGTATCATTTGACCCTTATTGCCATTTAATCTCTATCATTCAAGGTGCTGTCGCATGATTTTCATTACTTGTTGATTGTTGAAGAACGTTAGATGAGTCAATATGTACACACTTAGATTATTTTACCGAAATCTGTGAAATTTTACCAAAATCTAAACAGCTGAACGTTCGGTAAACAGTTCGGTGATTTTTCACAGATTTCCTGTAATTTTTCACCGAATATCTGTGAAATATTACAGGAAATCTGTGAAAAATTACCTAACTGTTTACCGAAAGTTCAGCTGTTGAGATTTCGGTGAAATTTCACAGATTTCGGTAAAATAATTTTAATGTGTAGGGGAGATTGGACACACTTGATCCCTTGTTTTGATTTTGAATATATCTCAGCGAAAAATCGCAACATTATGCTGTTTTCGCACAGGTTCACAGGGAAATATAGTTTATATGTTTATAAACACTCAAAAGGCTCCATAATTATGTGTAAATTCCCAAAAAATACGCTTTTTTCAGATATATGTATAAAAATATATTTTATTCAATGGGAGGAGAATTGATCCTTCTTTGATGACATGTATTGAATTAAAGGAGAAAAAGGAATTTTAAGAATTGGGGAACACTTGGTCTTCCCTTTTAGGAAATGCATTCGAATAGTCCGTCATCGGCCAACAGTCGTTCTAGCCCTGTGTGTGGCTGTGGAGAAGGTTCATCCTACGATTCCAGCACGGCAACTAGTCGTCATTCCACTAGTGCTGGCTTAACTGTGGTACGCACTGCTATCCCTAAATTGCCCGAGACGAAAATGGAATCGCTCCATGACTATACCGGAAATTGCTTCGGTACGAGTAGACAATAGTAAGACGAAGGGCCACTCGAATATTATTTTTTTATATATCCTATCAAAATGTAAGGGGCTTATGCACGAAAACTCCTGAACTACGTATAAGATTGTTAAGTTTTGACTACGACGCAGTGATCTTAATAGAAACCTGTTTTGACCGGATTTACCAGATTGTGAACTTTCGACGCACTACCAAATACTCTGCTGTGATCGAATCGACTCTTCCAGTCAATTATCTAGAAATGGTGGTACGCTCAGAGCAGTCAAATGTTTGCATCCGTTGTAAAACTGCGACCAGCTCTCCACCGCTCAACATGTCGCATGCCGTAACTCTACGGAATATTTCGGAGATGCCCTCGAGCGATGATATCATCAAGTGCACTGGCTGATTACCATCTCCATCACCTAGACTGCAATTTTGACGAGGATATTAACGGTTATCTGCCTTCTAATTCATCAACTGATCAGGAGGTAGCTCTTACTGAAGAAATGCTAGCTAACGGTCTAACTCAGGTCAACACATATGTAAACACAAACGGAAGGCTGCTTGATTTGGCATTCACGACCGATCCAGTTTTTGATCTCCTCGAACCAGCGATTCAACTGCTTATTTTTTATGTACATCTTAAGCCAATAATTCTTAACCTCAATGTTCACTTTAATGTGCCCGATCGTCATTGTTATGTGGTGTTATGTCCCGAACAGAGGATAAACCGGATTCTACAGTTATCCTCCGTTCTTTCTGAAATACTGCGTATACTCTCTAGCATTCCCAATTTCCTGTATATTCAACCATTCGTTTCTCGAGGAGACGTTCTCCATCATTTGGGAAACTGCTGCTATCGTACCTATTCACAAATCTGGCTGCCATAACCACGTTGACAACTACCGTGGTATTTTGCTCGATACTGCATTAGCAAGACTGTCGAAACCTTAGTGCACGGAGCACTGTACAGTGTTGTTCTACATTTGATATCGGAGTTTCTACACGGATTTATTCAGCATCACTCTACAACCACGATGTGCTACACAAACACGCTGTTCCACGAGTCTACATAGATTTTTCAAAAGCCTTTTAGATGGTACCTCACGCGCGTGCCTGTGACAAACTAAATGCTATTGGACTCCCTGATTGGTTGGTTGACTGGATTCGGTCTTACTTGACCAATCCTAATGCTTTCGTGTGGTTAAATTTTGCTCGTTCGGAATCGTCTTCAATTACTTTCGGTGTGCCGCAAGGCAGTGTGCTAGGACCATTAATCTTCGTTTTGTTCGTGAACGATTTGGGCACACGCATTTCATCATTGAAGCAGTTGTTTGCTGATGACTTGAAGATCTATAGCATTATAGCTTCCGTTCTCGACTGTCTAGCACTTCAGCGAGATATTGACAGATTGTTGCAATGGTGTAATGAAAATGGAATGAAAGTAAGTATTTACAAAATGTAAAATAATTGCATTTTCTCGTTGCTTTACACATTGGAATCCATGGATGCCGTTGGAACGAGTCTCTTAAATTCTAGATCTAGGGGCTACGATTGACTCCAAATTGGGGTTTAACGATCACGTGGCAGTAATAACACTAAAGGCATATGCTATACTCGACTTCATACGACGTGACGCTTGGCAGTTCACGGATATCTCGGCACAGAACACACTGTACTGCACTCTAGTTCATTGCTGCTCCCGTCTGAGCTCCGTTTCATACCTCACTTATCATAAAAGTTGAATGGATACAGAGGCTATTCATTAGATTCACACTACGCAATCTGTCATGGTGCAACCCCTTACATCTAAATCTGGTCAACCCGTTGCGCTTTGATTGACTGGGAAACATTGCATGGAAGGCGACAAAGGATTCAGCAACTGTTCATTTTCGACTTACTTGGCGGAAATTTTGACTGCCCACATTTGCTACAGGAAATTCCTCTGTATGTAGCACCTCGGTAATTACGAAGATATCCCCTTGTTGCTGTACCTACACATAGAACCACCAACGGCTAGAAAAACCCACCAAACTCATGCCTGAAACCTTCAACGACGTTGGTGTCCATTTTTTACAATTTAAAAGAAGGTTTAAAAAAATAGGATTAATAATAGAAAAAGTAGTCGGTACGATTAAATCGAAGACGAAACAATACATAAATATTAATTTTTCCATGCATCTTATGGTCAGATGTGTAAACATTCTGAAGAATCAGATCTCCACAAACAGACTTTTAATTTTTCACATTCATATATCAGGTTTAAGTTTGGTTTGGGTGATCAACCGTCTGGTTCTCTCACTGAATTTTCAACTTCATATCAAACTGTTCAAATGAAACAGCATCAATTTGATGATAATAATTGATTTTACTTATGCAGAGTTTGGAGTTATGAAAATTTTATTCGTTTTAGTTGTAAATCCAAACAAGTTATTTAAAAATTACTTATTCTTTTTCTCCTTCTTCGTCATGCACGCATTTCAAGCTTATTGCTTATCGTATATTAGCTTATTGTCTACCTTCAACAAAGCGTTCTAGATGCACTTCTACTGTTATTAATTTAGAGTATAATTGTGTGGCATGCGCAATCATACCCTATGCCCAGGGATGTCGAGAAATTTTCCAACCCGAAAAATGCCTAGACTGGACGAAAACCGCCGACTGAGCTAAGGGAGATAATTTTCATGATGGCTAAAAAAACAGTCTAAACGAGTGAAAACATACACTGAAAATAAAATTTCGTTTATTCAACGAAATCGCTCGTTTGTTCTACGAATTTATTAGTCGTTTTCTGCAACTAAATGGATTTGTACATTGTATGAAGCTAGTTTCGTTAGAACTGCCACACTCGCTATCGCTACACCCAACCAGCGCACTATGGGCAAAAATGGGTCCAAAATTACCCAAAATTCAATATCTCAACAGCACGCTGAATTCCGGCCATGAAATACAACTTTTCCGAAGGGAAATCGTCCGGGGAATCAATTGCACGTGGTCCCATAGACCGGAGAGCCTTGTGGGTATGTGTTTTGGACCATTTTACCCCATTTTCCCCTACTTTTTGGAGGAAATGTTTTTTTTCACAGCTCTATTTTTCGTAAAACATAAGCACTTTATGCATGGTTTTAGAATACTATGTCTTTAAACAACAGTTCATGAGATATTAGGGGAATACGGGGTACACTTTATAGAAGAGTAAGGGGTTGAAAATACATTTTAATGACTTACGTAAAGAATTAATAATACTGTAATATACGTCATTAAATACATTTATATAACCTAAAAAGCGCAAGTCGCGGAGCTTATACAACTAAATACTGGTCTTATAACATGTTTTGGAAACATCATAAAAACCGGCGGCAAAAAAAAACATCAAAAAAGAACTTGAGCATGGGATTCGATCACTGGTCCTTGGCGTGGTAGACTTACTACTTCCTAACTAGACCAACTCCGCTTGATGAGAGGTTTGTTATAAGTATCTATCATGTTCTTGCCAATGGCATGAAAATTATATTCTCGTTCAACACGCTTTCAATCCGTCATAAAGATGTTTTGTTAGCAGCAAAGCGTACATCTAATTGCCAGAGTGTTATTTTAAAGTATTTTCAACTCCTTATAAGACAACCTGCACATTTTCAGTTATATTAATTTATGAGATGTCATAAACAAGTGTTTTCAACTTTCTTTATAACAAACCTTCGAATACCTCATAAGAAACTGTCAATCACTGCGTGAAGAGACAGTCCGGCTCAATGGCGCCGTCAATGTTTACGTCAATCTGGAAAGTTCAGAATCTCTTCAAGAACTTTATAAATTCAACTAAGATTGATTTTGTATACGACAAGTTTTATAGTGGTATTAAAACAGTAAGATACACGTTTAAATAACATTTAAAGATAAAAGCAAAAGAAAACTATTTTGGAAAATGTTGAATCTAGGAAGTATGAAAAAAAACATCTATAAACCTCATATATAACGTGGGATGTTTTCTGCATCACTTATAATACATTTATATAACAAGCCGTTCTAAATATTTTTCAAAAAGATGTTTTATGTGTTACTTGGGTAGCATTTGTGTACATAAAATCCCAGAGTAAGTAATGAGTAAGCCTCGAGAAACTTTGCATCATTGGTGACGTCGGATAATAAATGTAGCCGAGAAATTCGGAGGTGCATTATTGCCGGAAGTCGTGATTACTATGGAGGTCTGTTAATTTCTCCCCGTACTAAGTGTACCATGTACAAGAGGCTGACAAGACCATAGATCTCTATGGGCACGAGAAGTGGACAATGCTTTTGCGGATTGTATGAAAATGGCGTATGGAGGAGAAGAATGAATCACCAACTGGCGGATCTCTATGGTGAGCACTGTATCCAGAAAGTCGCTAAAGCTGGAAGAACACAAGGTAAGACACGTTGTTAAGAATGCCAGTCAACAATCTCGTAAAAATGGTGTTTGCCTCGAATCTATCCGATACAAGACGCAGAGAAGCACAATGAGTTAGGTGGTTAAAAAACTTCAAGGGACAACCCTATGGTGACGTGGAACTACGTGGTCTTATATAATAAATCTTATATGTAAGGGACTGTTCATTAACTACGTAGGCAGTTTTTTTTATTCTTGACACCCCCCCTCCCGCTGCGTAGACAATTGTCGATACAACAATTTTAAAATTTGTATGGGCCGTGGATAGTTGCGTAGATGCGTAGAAATATATCTGATCGATTGTTGATAAAATGATTGAAATTGGTCCAGGGGCAATTGAGTTATTAATGTTCAAAATCTTTCATAATTTTGTTACATGTTCCATTTTCAATTTCCCCACAGTGTACCCCCATATAGAAATCACAGACGTAGTCCTACGTCAAAAGTGGAGCATGATACAGGAAGTGCACGACGTTCAAAAAACTGGAGTCGAGCTTCCACAAACCGAGTCTTTTGGCGCATCAGTACACAGTGGGCCAGGAATTAAATCTAGCAGGGAAACATAGTAATGCTCTGGTATTGCCTTCAATTGGGTTAACGTCTTTAGTGAAGTTTCGTGGAATAATTAGTACTAAAATTTGGTGGATAAAAATAGTTAAAGTTTTGGCCGCAGAGATAGCACAACGATACAATCTTTTTTATTTCGCAAGTTAGAGGTTTTAAAGGGCGAACACGAAATTATTGCGACACATTCAACAGACCATTGGGTAAAAATCAACCAAATTTTGCACACTTTCTCATTGATGTGTATTGTGTACATGCTGTCAAACTCGAAGTCGTGTTTTTCGATTCAACGAAAATGGAGGTGAACCAACGCGAGTTGAGAGAACAAATTCTTTCCAAACACCTGGAATTTCCTGACCTGTCGCACCGGCAGTTGGGAAAAATGTTGAACATTCACCATTCAACCGTCTCCAGAGTGTTGAAGCGGTTCCAGGAGCGGTTGACGTTGGACCACGGCAAAGGAGCTGGAAGAAAACCGGGACTGGAGAACAAAAAGACGGAAGGAAAGGTGAAGCGGATGATTAAAGCAAATCCCAACGTCTCAAGCCGTGATTTGGCTAAAAAGATCGGCATGTCGCAGAGCTACGTCCAGAATGCAAAGAAGAGAGCTGGACTACATACATACAAGGTACAGAACTTCCCAAACCGCGATGAGCGGCAACAATCGACGGCTAAAACTCGGGCACGGAAGCTCTACGAGAAGATGCTGACAAAATATGGCTGCTGTGTGATGGACGACGAAACGTATATAAAAGCCGATTTTAAGCAAATTCCGGGGTTGGAGTTTTTCACCGGCAAGAGCAAGTTCGATGTGGACGACAAATTTAAGAAGAAGAAAATGTCGAAGTTCGCCTCCAAATATCTCATTTGGCAGGCCATCTACTCTTGCGGACTGAGGAGTGAGCCTTTCGTGACAAAGGGCACAGTAAATGGCGAGATCTACAAATCTGAGTGCCTCGAGAAGCGCCTTTTGCCGTTCTTGCAGCAGCACGACAAAGCTCCGCTATTTTGGCCAGATTTGGCATCATGCCACTATTCTAAAACTGTCCTGGAGTGGTATGAGGCCAATTCTGTCCATTTTGTTCCAAAGGACATTAATCCGCCAAACTGTCCGGAGCTGCGCCCGGTGGAGCAGTACTGGGCAATAATGAAGCGGGAACTTCGGAAGAGCAAGAAGACAGTCAAAGACGAGAAGGATATGTTAAGAAAATGGAAAAAAAAACTGAGAAACTGGTACCGGATGACACTGTAAAGACTTTGATGGAGGGCATCAAGCGAAAATGCGTTCAATTTTACACTCAAGGCTCCATCGATTAACTTTTCTTTTGATTTTTGAAGTAAATATATGTATAAAACTACCCTAAAATTTTGGTTTGATTCTAAACATTATAAAAAAAATTGACATGACATTTTCGGTGTCGCAATAATTTCGTGTTCGCCCTTTATGTCTTCAGCAAAGATGTAGAAGGTAGAATTTGTTTGTAAAGTTGTCGAAAACATACAAGCTGTAAAGCTTCAAACAACTGAGATATACGAAGTTTTTAAAAATTTGCCTGGAATTCACGTATTTAGTATTATTAACTAAACTAAATAAACAATCGTTCAAAATAATACTTTTATCATTTTCCTCGATCGGTTGGAGTACTGAAAAATATATATCACATGAAATTTGAAAAAATACATGGTTTCTGAATGAATTTTCTAAGAAAAAGAAATTCAAGTGAACGCAAAATTTCACAAATTATTCAAAAAGTACATCAAATGCACTTTAATGCTTCAAAAATGTCAGAGGTATATTGAGATTTATTTGAAATATTTGGATTTGACTCAAACATTATTTAAACAAATACAGCAAAACTATTCTGTTGCTTTTCAATATTCAAATTATTGCTATTTTTGAATTTTTGACAAGCATATGAATAGTTTAGATTCGTTTCCAATTTACGTTTCTAACGAAATTTTAGAGATCTCCCACAAGTGTAGATCATTACAGAATTCATTCAAATTTGGCACAGTTGTTTTGGACCTCATTATCAGGGGCCAGACATCCATCTATTAGAAACCGCGAAAGTATATTTTGGGAATTTGGTAAAATTGTATCAGACAGACAAGTAGGTTTATTTCAAAACATATATCTTAAACATAGAATGTATAGTTATTGCATGAGAATAGGTACAAACCAAAAATAAAATCAAATTTTAATAGATGCAATCGCGATTCACCGAAGGGAAATCTTTTATAAAGCCATTCACTCTGTTAAAATCCATACAAACATAAAGTCAGAGCTTCGCGCTATCTTTAGCGGAAAAACAAATCGCTAAACAAACCCAAAAGATCAATGAACGTTTTTCCCCAGGATGGCAATCTTTGTTTTGTCACGATTTCCTACGAAACGGTGAAACATCTCTCGGGCAGATCTGACCGTTTGCCGGCTTGGAAAAGTTTATCCCGATCAGTGACAGCAGCAGAGACATCCTTCCACTAAATGTCCGTTTCGGTACTGAGCACAGCTGCCTAGCATAATCTTTCGTCTACACTTCCCTAGCATTTTTTTTCCACTTTGCTAAATCGCATCAGTTGTGCTGTGCTCTGGTTGCCTTTTTTTTATCGATGGCTTTTAAACTGTCTAGCAAGCTCGCGAGTCTATTATGAATATTATTCAATAAATTGAGGCCATAAAATTCAACAAACATAAAAAGTCTAACGAAGTGAGAAAAACCAGAATGAATATCTCCATTGCTTTGTCGCACAAAGTTGCATGGGAAAAGAGCCTTTATGGATCAAGATATTTTCCACAATAAAAGGATATTAGACCTTTTATTTATGTTGACTCTTCTGAGGGAGCTATATACAGTTTTTTGTTGACTCGTTTCACCTAAGCATGAAAAGGGTAAGCGAAAATCGAAAGTACAAATCTCTTTTCTAATCTTTTCCACGCAAGGGCTTCCTTCACCGCAAAAGTGAACTTCTTTACCAGTTGGTTGAGGGCTTACCAACACTTCCTATTGTTAGTTCCATCAACCCTCGAACTCTCGCATCCAGTGTGAAAGAATTTTCCTCGACTGACTGGTCGGGTGTATGACTCAATTCGACGCTTATTGCTTCGACATAAAATTACGTTAAGGGAAATTCGCTTACCGGGGAGATGTTTCTCGTTGAGCGGTTGGAAAGGGTGCAACAATGGCTATAAAATTTACGATCTTTCGTGGCTTAAGTGGATGGAATATTAAGAGTGATCATTTGTAAACAAGCTTGTTAATTTAATTTTCGGTGTTGAACATCGGATTGCGTCAGTGGAACTTTAATAAAACATGTCGATATTGACCAAAGGTGCGTATCGGAGCTCAGTTCGTAGAGGCGCAGTTATAAAGCAAGACCATGCTGGGTGCGGCGGGGGGGGGGGATATCAGGTTCGATCTAGGCTTTTCGAAACATTTCTGGGCATAGAACATCATTACACACTAGATTACACATTACAAAATGCATACATAAATGGTACATTGCAAAGTGGTCCAAAATAGGAATTTAGCCGGAATAGTAGTCCTAGAGATTTTGCTGTAGTATTTAGACGTTTGGTGTCTTTGGTGAAGTTTTTGTACAAAGTCCCTTCGTTTGGTGGGGCAGGTGGACCTCAAAACAATTTATATTAATAACTTTCATATATTTGAAAATAAATAATATCTTTTAAAATTATAATATCTTTAAATATCTAATTTTAGTGTAATTTGTCAAATGTGAATTAGGGTGTATCTGAGATATGTAGTTTTCAGCCCTAAATATTTTGATTCAAAATTTGTATAAAAGTCGTGCTCAAGAAACTTTTAGAAATTGTAAAAATAAACATTTCTGTCGATTGAAGCGAATTGATATCTCTTAAAGACCATTAACGTTTTTCTCTAAAAAATACGCCCTTTCAAATGTTTAAGAAACAGCATGGAGCAAACGGATTAAGGATCTAAAGTTACCATTTGAAAGAGCTTAACTAAAATTATATACGTAGATTCGTAAAAACTAGAGATATTTAATATTTTATTCTCGTATGAAATTACAAAAAAAACTTTGAAATTTCTTATAATATAATTGGGTATAACTTTTTTTAAAGTGAAACAGCCCATTTGTGTAAGCAAAACACACGTCTTAATACTTGATATTCTCATGCATTTTCACGCACTCACACCCACCACGCCAAAAATTAATTTAAGCTCATAAAAACAGCTCAAACGTCATTTGATAGTATGTTCATGCATGTTGTGTTAGTTTTCCATCCACTGATGCAAAAACAGCAATAATAACAATGAATAATATAAAAATATAAAACAATGGATTTATGAACCAGAACATTCATCGGTGATTTTTGCACCGTTGAATTTTGGAAGGCAAAACTCTTAGGTGAATAAACTCACATATGAGATTTTAGTGTTTGCGTTTTTACTAAAATTTATTACAGCATAGACACCTTTCTCAATCAGGCATAAAGAACAATTAAAATCAGTACGCAAGTAATCGATATTATTTGCTTTTCGTCAATAAGGTTCGTCCATTTTACCTTTTCTATCTTGTGAAGCACGCTGCATGCTCGTCAACATTCAAACGTTAGAAGAGCGTCGTGAGGTAGCTATGGTTTGATTTGAATCAAAGCTTAATTTGTACATACGTTCTCGGCAACTGCAAAATCGAAATATATTTACAAACTGCCATGTGCTAAATTTCGATGAAATTTTGTCTGCTTACAATAAGCATTGGGAAACTGCTGACTTTACAATTGCAAAAACCAGATTTAAGCTATATTTTAATTCTTATTATTAATAAGACAAATATTGTGACAAATTGTAGCAAAATGGGCCACATCTAATAGATTACAATAAATAAATAAATAAATGAGTATAGCAACAATAAACATAGTACCTTTCATTAAGCGGTTGTTGCCTCCAGTTTGGTTCAGTAGTGGTTGCTGAGAAACATGAGTCTTCCAATATTTTAACATGTCAATAGTTTAGTCTTATATTTAATCTTAATTTCAGTAGGTTCAGGTGAGTTTGTTTTTAATGTATGTTTGTATTTATTTCAATCCTGGGTTCTAGCAATTGGGCCACAATACGAAAATAGACCGAGCTTTAACGAACACTTTTGCATTTGCGTTATGGTTGACATGTTTGTTAAATAATTTATTTTACCTCTCTTTTATATTTTCAGAAGAGCCTGTAGACGACAACAATTCTTACCTTTTAGACAAAGGTAAGTTGTAACGGATGTATTCTTAAAATTATGTAGTTGTAATATTTCATTACACTTCTCTTGATTACTTATACAATTTTTTACAAAAAATCCATGGTACATTCGATTCATATGACTTACTGTCAGCACTTCACAACTCAATAGTCCACTAACGGTATGTCAAGTTAAAGAACCATAGAAAATTGAATTT
The DNA here is from genome assembly GCF_037179485.1 of Ochlerotatus camptorhynchus. Classification (NCBI taxonomy): domain Eukaryota; kingdom Metazoa; phylum Arthropoda; class Insecta; order Diptera; family Culicidae; genus Ochlerotatus; species Ochlerotatus camptorhynchus. Next base: position 5,686,439 of record NW_027040666.1, on the reverse strand, counting down.
CAATGCTACTGCTGCACGCCATACTGCAGCACGTGAGTGGCGGTCGTTCATCGATCTTTTTTTTTCTTTTTCTATTCATTTATTTCATATGTATCATGACAAGAAACCCGTCATACCGTCGCCACCAGATCCAAAGTGCAACCTCTGCATAAAAATGAATTTTTTGTTGTTTTTACCGATAATTGCACTTCGCACCCATGGCCTTTTTTTTATACAGGGGGGAATCTGCTCACAGACACCTGAGAAGGAACTCAGGGTGTGGGGATGGGAGAATTTCAATCCCGACCCACTAAACCTTACCCTGTGCGCTTGGCCCTTGACCTCCCCGGAACCGCCCGAAGGCATTACTTCGTGGGAGGGGGCTGCTGTAGCGCTACGGCACCTCTCTAGCAATACTCTAACGATCTAGTCGGGCAGTAGGTAACTGCTGCTCGGCTCGCCACTGTCGTTGTAATACCGAAACTATGTGGGTGGAGTCACCACCGCGCTCCTGTTCTCGGTGGTACCACACATCCTAGGAACGATGTTATCCGGACTGGTATCCGCTCCGCATATCGCTAGCATAGCGCTCGATACTGGCTCGAAACGTGGACAGGCGAACACAACGTGTTCGGCGCTCTCCTCGACACCAGCACATGTGGGGCAGATGGGAGTACTTGCATGTCCGAACCTATGCAGGTAGCTCCTAAAGCAGCCATGGCCTGACAGGAACTGTGTCAGGTGGAAGTTTACTTCCCCATGGCGCCTGTTGACCCAGCTTGATACGGAGGGTATCAAGCGGTAAGTCCACCACCCCTTCGCATCCATGGCCTAATTTGTCTCGTATGTCCACTCAGCTGTTTGTAGTCCAAAGTCGAATGTGTTCTGTTTTCCCCTTCTGATGACATAAATTTGCTGCATCTATCCACCCCTTGCGGGACCGGACACGTCTTTTGGCCACTAGATTCTCCTTCAGAGTCCTGTTTGGTTGCTTACTGGCCCGAAAAGATCAAAATCTTTCTCACTGACGAATCCTTCTGCCGGTGCTTTGGCTGGCTTTGAATTTCTTGGCGATATCATAATCCGACAGTCCTGGGTTTGCCCAAACCGTTCTCAACACCTTCAAATACAGCTTCCGATCCTTAGTTCCTGCTTTGATCCTGCCGATCGATAGTATGCCACTCACGGAAACTTTTAGCTACACACGGTCGATTTAGCCATCTTCAATGACTTCGCGATTTCTAAACCTGACCACGCCGGATTTTCCAAGTGGGTGTCCAAAATGAATTTTCGGTTCGCACCTTCTTTTAAACAAAATGAATCGTGACGGACTTTCAGCTCGGAAAGAGGAAACATTTCAAAACAAACTGCTGTCAAAACATTCCAGAACCGACCGCTAGAAGCACTACAGTAAAATAAACAGTGAGTCCAGATATTAAATGACTCAAGCTTTAGAGTATGCAATTGTTGGAGCTTAAAAGCAAAAGGTGCGTGCAACAACTGGGCTCTGTGACACATTCAAAAGATCTATTATATAAATTGCAAATGAGCTCTGAAAATATTTCATGAAACACAATCGAAGATTTATTGAGGAAATACTACTTAGAAAACGTGTTCAATATAGTAAATTCGTTAAATATCAAAAAGCGTGTGCTTAGCTGTGCAACAATTTGCAAATTACCCTCATTAGTTTCTCCAACAGGATATGTAGTTAATTTTGTTGCGTGTTTTTATCCCCAGTTTTAAAATAGTAAGTAATGAATGGTTTGCATCTAAAATACAGATTTTTTTTTTCGCAAAACTGCCAAATGCAGTATCTCCTCACTGTTGTTGTTGACAGTAGATTCGATGTCCTATAAACTACACACTAATTTTACACGTGGTCATGTTAATACAACTAGTAGCTCCTCCACATATTGCGTTTCTTCACAGCACATATTTGCCCTATGAGAGAAAGCAGCCTCCAACAACCACTATCATATTGAAGAACTTTACAGACTATTTATACAAGTTGTAATTAAACCCTTTCAACCTTAACCATTCATAAAACTGTGCCTGAAAACTTCAGCCAGTCTGTTCTCAAATCTCAACGCTGAAAACCTACGAAAATCAAATCAATCTTCATTCAATTGGTTTCACAGAATAAAAAAATCTCAAAACGTATGCTGATTTTTATCTTCAATACCTCGTTATAACTTTTCCCAAGCTTGATAGGAAAAATAAAGAACAAGTACGAAAACGAAAACTCAAATGTTCAGTCATCCTTCCTGTGCCACACTGGGTGCCGTAGAATAAAAGAGCCGAAGCAGTTCTATCCATGTAAAAACTTCAGGGGTGAACTCTCCTCGACATAAGTCGTCCATTATCCGTTGCAGTCAAACTGAAAGCGGAAAAGACCAATACCAAATCCACCCTGGTGGAATCACTATCCAACGACGATGGAACAAAACTTTCTCTATAACGTTAATTTGCATAACTTTCAACAGATTACGTGCTTAGTTTACGAAAATCAAGGTTAAAAACTTAATTGCTCTCGTTCTTTCGTTCGCTCTTGCCCTGCTTCGTGGTATTCATTTTTGAGAACTCTCCACCACTTACTTACTTGATTCGCACTCATCAACTTCACCTCAATGCAAAAAGAACATGCACATGCACATGCTTACGTTAAAGGTAAACGCAGGTCTTTCGTCTGTTGAAAACACCATCATTACTAGGAAGTCAAAGATGAATGCACTTAGACGCTCTATTTAACATTCCTTTAGTGACGTTCAGAGTACTTGGTCTGTTCAAAAGAAGCGAGAAGGTAAAGTTTTCAATTTTATACCAGCATGGTGATGAACTTGCACAGCAAAAAATTAATTTTGATAACACATCAAAGTGGATACACTTCAATCGTGTCAAAAATATGGTGTAATATAACTTGCCAAAGAGGACAAAATTATCATTGATCCAGTGCATGAACTGACATTAGGCTACTTTTACTGCATTTGTTTATTTTGGTGGCCATAAAAATTGCATGAGATTTTTGACATGATTAAAGTGCATCCTTTTGGATGTAATAATATATTTTTTTTGCTGTGTGCTTCTCTAAGAAAAAACCAGCACGTTTTCAATCTGGTATGAATCGGTCAATATACCAAGGCATTAACGAATAAGTTGCTTAAAATCATAATTAAAATGTTCATATGATTCTTGTTTTCATTTTGAAATGTATGAATTTTAATTGTCAATCGACAACTGTCGATAACGTCAACGTTAACGTCTGCAATGGTGAATTTGCAGTTCAGACTTTATCGACGGTTATCGATAAACAATTAACTGTACAATTTAAAGGTCTGAAAAATTTACCATATTTTACTTTCTTGGAGTTCCCTGAGTTAAAATGAAGAATATACACGTAACGTTTTTAGGTACCACCCTCTTTATACATTATTTAGGTATGTTTGCGTAAATTACGATGGACAAGATTCCCTCTTCCATCTTATAAAGCAAGGTGCATGATCATCAACATTTAAACATTAAATGAGCGTCGTGATTTTCCAATGGTCTCATTTGTAAACGATATAGTTTCGCATCGTTTTGATTCAGTAGAACTCGCATCAAAACTATTTTTTATGTACCTTCTCGACATCTGCACAATCGGAAAAAAATAACAATTCACCATCGTACAAATTACGCTAAATTTGGACCCTTAAATGATTACTCGCAACAAGCACTACGAAACTATTGACAATGACAAAAAACAAATTTAAACATCACTTGAAATTAATTCGTAATATTAACACGTAAAAATAGAATATTATTAAGGTAAACACTGCTTAGTTTATTTTACGTATTATTTTCTTTCATTATTATTATACAAAACAAAGAATGTAAAAAACGGTCTACATCTGATTGACATCAATAAATAAATAAATGAATATATAAATATATCTAGGTCTTATACTAACCGAAGCATGTGGAATTGATGCTGTCAAACAGTATTGGTTTAGGAAATTACTGTAGGAACCTTTTTAAATAATATTTAAAAAAAATCCTGATGTTTAACTCCTAGTTAAGGCAATTGTTTCATTTGGGCACCCACCACACACTAATCCAGGCCTCCGTCGTTCGGTAAATTTTGAACTACAGAGCTTTTCGGTAAAAGTTTAAAAATCAGTGAAAAATCCAATTTTTAGAAAATTTATTCCGAACTTGTACAGAATTTGTTCAGTTTGTCCCATTTATTGATGAAAAATAAAATTTATACATTTTCTTGATTTCTCACGTGTAACGGTCATTTGAAAATTTTACCGACTTGTTCTGCTGTTCAAAAACCCGGTAAAATCCTACCGACTTCGGTGATCTGATTTAAGTGTGCATATAAATTTAAATCAATATAAAACCACAGTAAGCAACTATAGAACGTTGTGGTTTCCATGTCACTTTCATCAACTCATAAGATAGAAAGCAGTCCAAATCCAATATTACGAGCTTGTAGCAGGGTTGCTTCCACTTACTTGCTTTAAAAAATGATTTTTGGAATTATGAATTATTAGATATTATAATGATAATTTGTACCTGTACGTTACAAGAAGAACTTGAAAGAAGTATGGAAAAATGTATGGGAAACGAAAAGAAAATATTCAGTTGCTTGTCAAAAACTTGGCTGATAAACGGCTTTTTTTTATTTATTCTTTATTATAGAGATTTTTAGCCGAAGGCTAGTTCATCTCTTTGGTAAACGGCTGGACAATGCGTACCATGGATATTTCGTGTATCTGCAGGTATAAATTAGACCCCACTAGCGGTCCTCAGCCTCTTGTCCAGTAACTCCTATCTCTACCTCCCCGCGGTGCCGGCTGGGGTATGAGTAGCCATAGGGAAGATTGGGTAACCAACCCCGGTGGGACCTTGGTCGTATGCTGACAGGGAAGGGGGGACTCCTCTCTCCGGAGAGTGCAGCCTTCGAACGTCTGTTCACCATAGAGGTGCGGCTCAAAACGGCGTCTGTTCTCCATGTTAGGAGCGGATGATCAACGTCCTGGCGCCAGCGTAGGACTCTAAACAGTGCTGTGCCTTACAAACCAGCCGTAAAAAAAATAAAATTACAGGAAGCAAGCAATGTAAATACGGACCGAAACAATCGGCATAGACCCAAGCAACGAAAACGGACTAACGATTGGAAACTCGGAACATGGAACTGCAAGTCTCTCAATTTCTTGGGAAGTACCCGCATTCTTTCCCATTTATTGAGGATCCGCAAGTTCGACATCGTAGCGCTGCAGGAGGTTTGCTGGAAGGGATCGTCGGTACATATGTATAGGGATGGTTATACCATCTACCAGAGCTGCGGCAATACACATGAGCTGGGTACAGGTACATATTACCGATATGAGCAGAAAAAATTCAAGACAGCTTTTTTAAATGTTTTGAAAAAATGTTCCAACAGTAACTTTCCAAAAGAATACTTTTCGACAGTAACAATGCCACATGCTTTGGTTTGGCAATTCAGTGCAAAAATACCAACATGTATAAGGAGCGACGTTAAAACGTGAAATTTTAGGGTATACAATACCGGATGAAAGTATGTAACATCATGATTTTTTGTTCTCTCAGAAAATGTTTAATGAGCTGTAGCATTCCAGGATGTTTCAAATTTTGGCTGCAGGTGAACAAATATTCAAGGTTTATCGTTATAGTTTTGAATAAATCACTCAATGAGATAGTCCCGTTGATGATTTCAATGATCATTTTATACTTCTTCTTCTTATTCGCATATCCAGCTGATTGCTTATCGCATATTAACTTATTGCGTGCTTTCAACTTAGTGTTCTAAATGCACTTCCACAGTTATTAATTGAGAGTTTTCGATGCCAATACCAATGCATGAACTTGTATATTGTGTGGCAAGCACAATTATACTCAATGCTCAATATTTCCAACCCGAAAGATTACCTCGACCAGTGTAACATGTGCATCACACATGTTATGAAATCCTTTCAGTATGGCCCAAAAAGACCACACCAGCAGTATCCATTTCTAAGAAATATTTGTTCCTATGCCATCGAACTGCCTATCCAATAAAATGCAAATGGGTGCATAAGCATGGTCAATGACTCCCAACAGTTCCCAATAATTCTGACAAGACACAGATGTGTCGTAATCATATTTCACGCGTAGACAAGCGAGCTTGTTGTTAAGAGCCTTCTCCACATTTTCTCATTTTCTCTCTCTTCGCTCAAAAATAGTACCGATCACTGATTGGTGATCGAGTAAATAAGAAACATACATAACTGATTTCCACTACCTCCTTAGGCTAAGCAGGGTAGCTTAAAACAATTGAATAAACATTCTTAACCAACCATCAGTTGAGTACGCCCGTATTTTTACCACTGCCGAGTGATGACAGCCGTCTGTGCTACAAAGTGTTAAGCACCATAATTACACCGGACTGGGAATCGAACAAGCCGCCTCCGGCTTGGTAATACCGTGCCTTTACTAAGTAGGCTATGAGGCCCCCAACGTCAAAAACCTCCTTTCATTTGAAGCAATTGAAGCATAAAACATCACAAACAACTTAGATTGTGTCGGCAAGGAGTCTTAAAAAGCTCACTCCACAGTAATGAAATGCATTTCACGTAAGTTCACATTAAGAATATTGTTTGGCATCAGTTCTTCATGAACCCACGTCCCGAAATCTTGATGCATCTAGACCATGTTCTAGATAATTTTATTCATATAGTCTAGCTACAATACAGTACTTTGTAGTTCTTCATCCAAAACCTTACCACAAATACTGATATGAAAAGTTATTCAGTATATACGGAAGCCATAGAACCTCTGATCTTTCTTGATGCAGACCACCCTGCTTTAGACGTCCTGATGAACCTCCCAGCGCCAGTCGTTTTTGAGGATTGTTCCATAAATAATCGTACACTGGATTTCCGTCGAGCCGACTATGTTGCGATTAGCGCTGCTATTTCCGGTATCGATTGGCGACCATTAGAATTAGCTGGATGTGTTGACGATGCCGTTGAATATTTCAGTCAAATGATTTGTGATATTATGGATGAATTTGTACCTATTGCCCGCCCCGCACCAAAGCCACCGTGGTCTAACGTACACTTGCGTCGACTGAAACGGTATAGGGTTAAATCGCTACGAAGATACTGGCAAAATCGTTCGTACATTACGAAGCAGGAGTTCAACCGCACAAGTAACGACTATAGGAAATGCAACAGATTTCTGTATCGACGATATGTCTTCCGCACGCAATCATCTCTTCGCAGAGATCCAAAGCGTTTCTGGTCGTTTGTAAACTCTAAAAAGAACGAAGTCAGTTTGTGAACTGACAATGGGTTCATCTCGGTGAGCAAACCGCTGAATCTGAAGCGGAGAAATGCCGCCTTTTTGCTCAACATTTCATGAGTTCGTTCAATGAATCTTCGGCCTCACCAAATCAAGTCACAATTGCTATAAGCGATTCTCCAACAGATGCATTTGAGCTCCGTCCGTTTCACATCAGTGAACCTGCTCTTCAAAAGTTGAAACTCTCGTTTGCTGCCGGGCCAGACTACATTCCTGCGTCCGTTCTGAAGCTGTGTTCGGAGTCGTTGCTCCCTCCTTTGGCGAAGTTATTTAATCTGTCACTACAGGAGAGTAAATTTCCTGAGGCGTGGAAATTTTCGTATATGTTCCCCGTCCACAAGAAAGGTCATAAAAGGAATGTCCAGAATTACAGAGGAATCACATCACTATGTTGCTGCTCCAAAGTATTCGAGATTATCATCAATGAGGCGCATCTCCACGGCTCAGCATGGATTCTACCCAAAATGGTCAGTTACAACCAATTTGACCGAATTCGTGTCGCTCTGCGTTCGGACAATGGACTCTGGCGGACAAATCGACGCGGTTTACACTGATCTCAAGGCTGCATTTGACCGAGTAGACCTCAACATTCTTTTGAGCAAGCTAGAGAAACTCGGAGTGTCTGGATCCTTCATCTCGTGGTTCATATCTTACCTTACGAACCGTTTGCTTTGCGTTAAGATTGGAGCTTCTCGTTCTGAAATGTTCACGATCGTTTCCGGCGTTCCCCAGGGAAGTAATCTGGGACCCCTTTTGTTTTCGCTTTTCGTCAACGAGCTTTCGTGTCTACTGCCACCTGGATGCCGGCTATTCTACGCTGATGATGTCAAAATGTATGCGGTTATCAATTGCATCGCTGATTGTGAGGAGTTGCAGCTGATTGTGGATCGTATGCAGAGTTGGTGCTCCCGTAATTTCTTGATGCTCAGCATCAACAAGTGCAATGTGATATCATTTCAACTCAAACAAAATCCGATAATATTTGATTATTCCATTTCCGGGCAACCATTAGAGAGGATTAGCCAGGTGAAAGATTTGGGAGTAACACTCGACTGTGAATTGACCTTCAAACCGCACTACAATGACATCCTGACTAAAGCTAACAGGTTGCTTGGCTTTATGTTCAAAATATCTGAAGACTTTCGGATCCACTTTGCCTGCGGGCGCTGTATTGTTCATTAGTACGTTCAATCTTAGAGTATAGTACTGTCGTCTGGTGCCCATACCAAGCATGCTGGAAAGCCAGATTTGAGAGTGTACAGAGAAAGTTTGTTCGCTACGCGCTTCGTCATCTGCTTTGGCGTGACACGGCTAACTTGCCGTCTTACGTGGATCGCTGTCTTCTGATTGGAATTGACACCTTGGAACAAAGAAGACGGAACGCTCAAGCTGTGTTTGCTGCTAAAATCATTACCAGCGAGATTGATTCCCTCGAATTACTTCGGCAGCTTTTCTTTTACGCACCTGAGAGAGTGATTAGACAGCGTAATTTTGTACATCTCGCAGCTCGTAATCGGCAATATGGGTTGAATGAACCTGTCCGAGCCGTCGCTAATGCGTTTAATGACGTCTATGCATTGTTTGACTTTAATGTGCCGTTAACTGTTTTTATTAGAAGACTGTCCTGAATTAGAATGTGTCCTGTTTTTGTTTTAATTATACTTCTTTAATTCATTAAGACAACCATATGTCAGATGAATCATTGGAACAATAAATAATCAATAAATAAATAAATACAGAAAATTAGTAGAAAAGATTATTAGAAGTAATCGTCTGCAAACATTGTGTGGTCCTTCTCATTGTTCTTCATCATAAGTTCTTTCAGTCGATGCGTCGTCGACTTTAGAAAGCAACCATTCAGTGATGAGTGTGTGAGTGATGACCACGTTTTGCGTCCATTGTTGCAATGGAAGGGCTCTGCGCCGTTGGCGATTCTGCCATACAATGAAACCACTGGAAGCGGATCCCGTTCTGATGGAGGAGGCTTTTTGAATAGCGGATGATAAAATGTTTTGTATAGTGAACAAGAATCCTATGCTAGTGACGCCGGTGGTGTAGTGGTAAGCGTGATTACCTCTCACCCCATCAGGCCTGGGTTCAATCTCAGTCGGCGCCGCCGGGGTGTTCTGAGGCATAACATCTCTGATCACGCCTTCCTTTGGAAGGGAAGTAAAGCCGTTGGTCCCCGGTTCATGAGTTGATGGGTCGATAGGTAGGGTCCAGGTGTGGGAGCTGCCTTCCTGGCACGTCGGTAGCATTGGTGCTCAGCAAGGAAAACAAGATCGACGGAAAAAACAAACTAAAGAAAAAAAAAAAAAAGAAAAACAAATCATGGAAAAAAAAGAATCCTCGGCTCTGTAAAGTTAATTAGATTGAGCCTTATCAAATAAATGAATGAACAAACAAAAAATAAGCATCCTCTTTCAACTTTTCCTGTTGCTTCTACAGTTCTCTTCTAATTCTCTGTAATGCTCAATTGGAATTCTGCCGTTAAAAATTCTCCAATTAATTATTTATAAAATACGCTATAGAAACCTCCGAGTCCCTTAGAGTTGCCATGGCATACGTTTCATAATGGTCTTGGAATCCAACTCAGAATTGTCTTGGAGTTCTCCTGCAATTTACTTTGAAATTCTGCCTAATATTATCTTCGAATATTTAGATTGATTTTGCTAGCCCCGTTTTGAAAATCTTTTCTAATGTTCTATCAAACCCATGCGTTTTTCCAGTGATCTTATTGCACCAAAGTATATCTAAACTATTCATCTAGAAGACGAATGAGAAAGATGTGGATTTACGGTTATGTGGAGTTATTGAAAGATAAAAATCTGATGCGAGGAGGTGCTGACAAAATCAGGTTCAGTGCTGAGATTTGTCATTGTCATTGACAGACTTTATTGACGATATTGACAACTCACTGATAGACTTGATCTTCAAAAACCTTTGTCAAAATCCCATTCATTTTTTCGTCCGTAACAGAGATTCACCTGGTAACAAAATGTGTAATTTCGTGTATTCTGAGCAGGCATGGAAAATCATTTGCATTCATTTCGTGCATTCATTTACATTCATTTGTCCCTAACTTTTTTCATCAACAGAATTCCACAAAATGATATATAGAATTTTTGTAGGTTTTATTATTAGCTACAACTTTTGTTAACAACTCAAATCCGTATCTCTTATGAATGACGAACCAGAGCGAACAGAAGTCACTACTGTTTTTCAGTGAATGTATTTTACATTCACAGAAAAACAGTGGTTAGTTCTGCTCGCTCTAGTTCGTGTTGCATAAGAGATACAGACTTGAGTTATGGAAAAAGTTGTAGCTAATAACAAAACCTACAAAAGCTCTGCACACTATTTTGCGGAACGCTGTTGGTGAAAAAAATTATAGGCGAATGAATGTAAATGAATGCATGAAATGAATGTAAATGATTTTTCATGCCTGATTCTGAGTCACATTATTGTTATCTAAGCAGTTCAGAACGTAGATGTTTCTGCACCTTAACGACTCCATATAATTGTTTTGCTTAAGTCATTTAATTTCGTTTCAAATTTAGCTAATACAAAAATCTACACATGTTCGTACGAGTCAGTGACGAGTTTGCCTTGACGATGACTGTTAGCTCAAATGAGTGACCAAAGCATAATTTTCAATATCACCGTGGATTGTTGAGATTTTGCAGCACTGATCGGGTTATTACTGTATTACTAAAATATCCACGAAATTCTCTTCACGATTTTCTTGTAATAATTTTCCAAGTCCTCATTCCATTTTCGTTTAAATTTTTTTTTTGAGCTATACATATAATTCCCTTGAAATAATCCTTAGAATTGTCTTCTGAAATTTTGTAAAGCTCTCTAAAAAAATCCTTTTTTCCCCAAATTCAATAGAACTATCTTCATATTTTAAATCGAGTGTTCAATTTGAGTGTTCAAGGTTCATATAGACCGATTTTTTTTTTTTTTTAATACAGAAATAAAAAAAACTAACGATTTTAATATGAAAAAAACATAAACATATTTTTTATCTCTTAATTATATTCACTTTTCAAAAATCGGCCTTCGTCATGCACACGGTACCTGTTTAACGAGTCTTCACCCAAAAAAATGAGTTACTCTGGAGGGTTACTCTGTGTGGAAACAGAATCCAAGGCAGCTTCTGTAACGTTAACTGCTCGGTGACACACGCGAAACCCACTTTTCTTTCTTGCGCTATTTTGCTCCGTCCGAGTTCAATGAGGCCTGTGGGAGGAGAACGATCCATTTCTAGCCTCTTTTCTCTTGGACTATTAACACCGATGAACAGGAATCTTAACCTATGGGTTTGTGTCCAGTCGTATACCAGCTTTTGCTGCTACCACAAGCGTGACTCTGGTCAAGTATCCGTCACCCTTTTGGAATCCACTTGTACATATTTCCCACATTATGTGGGTCTTTAACTCTTTTCGATTTTGTTGCTGTTTTGTTGTAGTAAAGTGTTATACCCTTGCATACATTCCGTCGATGTTAGTGCCTTGATCGCGTCAAACACACTAAGTGTGGACCGTGCGACCTACCTACCATATGATAGCAGTATTAGGTTCTTGATGTTTGTGGAAGGCGCTATAGTTTTCATTGAAGACACCGAGACCCGTCTATAAAATATATATTTTACGCGATTGACGTTTTGGTACTTTTCAGTAAAAATACGTGGGATAATAATAGTTCGAAGTTGATCTGGAATCCAATGAATCGCTTGTTTCATGGACAGATCACATTCAATTAAGGAACTGCGATTGATGAAGTGAGCACGTTCTGGAGTATAACAAGGAAGACACATATTGTGTGTTTAGCCCAAGAATATCCTAAAATTTTTGCAATTAAAAGTGTGTTCGGCAGAAACGGTTCTGGACAGGTGTTACACTTGCCAGAACCTCGAGACTCATGTTATGCGTTTGAGAGCATACAAACGAAAGCAATACGTAGACAACGATATTTAAGTCGTTGCAATTTTATTAGGCGACTTTTGTTTTTGTTGAGTGAAAGCAGAAAGAGCCGTACTCTAGAACAGAGATAGTTGTTTATTTATACAGCGTTATGAGGTCTCGTGGGTGAGTACCCCACCATGTGCCGCAAATTGAACGGAAAAAGTTGATCCTCTGCTGACATTTTTGCTTCGCGGGTGTTTTTGTTCGCGTATCATATGTTTTAAACATAATTTGTGTCATACATTTGAAATATTAACCAACCATGAGAAGATACTTGAAAATATAAGAAATTATTTGAAAACAAATTTGAGCAGCCAAGTGTATATGTCATTTGTACTATATTATCAAGTGCAGCAGCCAAAGTTATCAAATTGAAACCAAATCCAAACTATCGAAAATGCATTCAAAAAAATTTCATTTGTTTCTCGTCCCCCGATTTCAGATTTGCCAAAGTTTGGCGAGCCGATCCAGAATCTAACCGTTGCAATTGGTAGAGAAGCAATACTGATTTGCGTGATTGATAATCTTCAAACGTATAAGGTGAGAAACTGCTACAACAATAAAATCCAATGTTCGATGATTATTTAACACGATGTCACGCAGGTCGCTTGGTTAAGGGTCGACACCCAAACGATTCTAACGATACAAACTCACGTGATCACTAAGAATCACCGAATGACGATAACACACGTAGAGGGCCGCAAATGGGTGCTGCGGATAAAAGACGTCAAAGAGTCCGACAAGGGATGGTACATGTGCCAGGTGAATACTGATCCAATGCGAAACCAAATTGGCTTCCTGAACGTTGTAGGTAAGTTTTATCATATATTTTTTAATAATAAAGTAGAACATCTTGAGGAAAACGATTAATACTTGTGAAGCTGAGAAATTGTTCAGTTTGGAGCATGGAGCAATATACTCCATAGAATAGTGTGATGTCTCTATTTCCAAAGAAATGGTTTATAGAAAATATATTGTCGATCAGTTTCGGGAAGACCTTCTACCAGCAATTAAAAAAAAAGAAACTATTCCCGATTTTTTAGATTAACTATCAACATTTTTCTTCATGGCAAAGTTCGAGTGGTAGGAAACGTTATTTTAAACTGCTGGAATGATGTGATACACTGAACGGAATAATAGTACGTTCAGACTACAGAGTTATAACATGTTATAGCGCTTTCTTGATGGTGGTTTCTGTGTTGCAATTATTTGACAACCGTTATAACATGTTATAACTCTCCAGTCTGTACAGCGTTTAAGAAAATCAAGCATGCCTCTTATTTTGGGTGTGATAATTTTTATATTTCAATACATATCACATGTTACGAGTGCCAATATTGAACGATTTTTCAAATATGTTTTTTGTTTGTCAAGTAACTACTGCATTTTCCCAAAAGAAAAGTATGCTTAGTCGACAGAAAAAAATACGTTCGATCCATAGAATTGGTTTATTTGCTTACAGTGCCACCCAACATCCTGGACTATCCCACAAGTACGGACATGGTGGTGAGAGAGGGTAGCAACGTGACACTGAAATGTGCAGCGTCAGGATCCCCTCAGCCGGTTATCATATGGCGAAGGGAGGGAAACGAGCCAATTAGTTCTGAAGGTAAATTGAGGAAAAAAATCACATCCATCATGTTCGAGCCATTATTCAGTCAGTGCCTTTTGCTCATCATTTTTCACTGCAACAGCTTCCAGTCATAACACGTCAACGTTTTCCATTCCACGGGTCAATCGGTTGGACATGGGAGCCTATTTGTGCATCGCATCCAACGGAATTCCTCCATCAGTCAGCAAACGTGTGATGCTGATAGTGCACTGTAAGTATTCATGTAAAAATGTTTATAAATAAGTGCACCGAAAATGTATTTACTCTTTAAACAAAGAAAGATAAACATAATGCTCGAAGCAATACCAAAAATCTCATGCCACTTTTCTAATAGACCAATCTTCATTAATCGATTCTCTTCATTGAATTTTTCTTTGGTTAACAACAGTTTTGGTCTATTTGAAAAGTGACGCGATATATCTTTCCGAGGGCTGTTGTCATATACCAATCGATTCAGCTCGACAAGATTAGAAAATGTTAGTGTACTGGTATAAGTGTGAGTGAGTTTTTTTATAGGAAGTGTAAATCCGGTTTGAGCTTCCAACTGTCGCTCAGCACAACCAACTTACCCGGTTCGATGGTTGAAACACGATAGAGGTTGTTGCACCTAGTATCGAGTCAAGTACCTTGCATTCAGCGGCGCCGGTGGTGTAGTGGTAAGCGTGATTACCTCTCACCCCAGTAGGCCTGGGTTCAATCCCAGTCGGGACCGCTGGGATGTTCTGAAGCATAACATCTCTGATCACGCCTTCCTTCGGAAGGGAAGTAAAGCTGTTGCACAGTGGTGCCAAGGGTATCAAAACACGCGCTCCTTTATTTACGCTGATTTAAAGGTACTAGGTGTCTTATGATAAGTTTCTCGAGTTAAATCACTCCTTCTTATGGTAAAAGAAAATTAAAGATTAATCCACCTAAAAGTGCGATGCAAAATTTATTTGTTTAATATGATAAGATACAACATAATTAAGTTCGGCAAAGCTGTAGAAAACATTACTGTGAACAACTTTTCTGAAGATATAACTTTCTAGCTCTTATAACTGCTGAGATTTAAAGGTTTTTTGTGGAGACATCATTAAAATCAGTTTTTTATCTGTACATTTTTCTACAATATTTCTACATGTTTGGCATGTTCTACAAATATGTTACAAATATCAAATTGCTATCTGATCTGAGATGCTACAAATGTTAATTGATATCATTAATATTTGAAAAGTTATTTACATTTTTGAGCTTGAGCTTGAGCTTGAGCTTGATTGACCGCCCACGGTTGCTACTCTGTTATTGCCAGATCAGCTGTAATTACACAGAGAACCAATAGACGATGCTTGGGACTAGCAATCATCCTCAATGTGTAAAAACTGGTGATCTTAAATTAGGCAATACCAGCCCCGGCCGCGCCCGAACACAGGTCAAGAAAGGAATGGGAAGGATTGTGTTGACATGACACTCGCTTTGATGGAAGCCGAGAACACCTCTGCACTTCCACGAGGAATCACTGGGATGTTGGATAAGAGGGTTGGGTTTGCAGCAGGGTTCGTTTTGGTAAACGATAAGCTGAATTGATGTCCTAACGATCATATAACGCGAAGGAGCTTGGGACTAAACCCACGGTCTTCTGCTCAGTAAGCAAAAACGTTTGCCACTAGGTAGACGAGCACCTTTTTAATCACCGAGTTGCTGTTATTACCATGTAGTCATATTAACAAATAAAACGATTGACGAATCTTGAATGTGGATGGGCCTGAGATTAGACTCATGATGTTCTGCTCAGTAAGCAAAAACGGTTGCTCTAAGGCCACCGAGCCCCTCATATCACATAATACCGTTGCTCAAATTTTTGTATCCATTCAAACCTGGAACCAACGACAACAACGAGTTTCGCAAAATACACGATACACAAGCGATTTTACCATAAATCTCTTTGATATGTAAGGACCTGGGACCGCGTTTTTCTGCTCAGTAAGCAGGCCACTGTAACCGACGATCTTTCAAATCCGAAAACTAAAAACTACGAAAAAGTACTTAGGCCTTCATTAAGTTCCACTTTCACGCGACGTTCAATGTTTCAATTTGCTCTTTACGTATTGTTCAGGCTATAAATAGGCTCTTTTCAAAAGTTACGCGAGAAATACGCACAATCGTCGCCTACCTCGCAAAACTGGTTCCAAACGACAACAAAGGCATAAGCAACGATGGATTGTTGAACTTTGCTGGCTGGTGTAGTGCTGCTGAAAAAAAGATAAGTCTATTATTTTGGTTAGTGATCGTTTGGATTTGGGTCACCCCACGTTGTGTTTAGGTTAGTATAAATAAATAATACTATTTAGTCATATAAATCACCACAGCTCATTATCTTCAGCGTTACCGGTTTTTTGTTTCTGGATCTTTAGTTGCCTCTGTGATATACTTACTTGCGGCATACTATTTTGGGAGTGTATATGAGCGTGTACCATGTACGGTAGCTCATCTCTCATCGTGATGGTGGGACATAGTAGACAAATTAGAGAGAAAACAAGGAGGTATTAGTATTAGTTATATGTAAACAAACAAAACAAAAGAAGAGAAGAGGAAAGAAGAGCAGAAAAATAAAAAGGGGATAAAGTAGATAACAATGGAAAGAAACGTAGGCAGATTATTAGAAAAGGCATTATCCGAGACCTCAATCAAATGTCACTCCCGCCGAGATCTCAGCGAAACCATCCCCGCCGAGACCCGCACAGCCGAGCTCGGTAGAAAAAACTAAGTGTGTATATAGATTAGTAGGAAAATAAATAAAACTACTTTATGACTCAAAGTGCAATGAATGAGGGTTAGTTTCGGGATCATTTCAGTGTTAGAGTTATGTTAGTTTTGATCCGTAATCAGCCCTGCTGACCCCTTCAACATTAGTTGCAGGCAGTGGTTGTTAGATAATGCGGCACTGTAACTACTACTATTTTAGAGGTATGATTCGTCAAGTTTATACAACTCAATGTTTCAATTTAGCCAAACTATCTATCTTACAATTACAAAAGCAAACCGAAACTTACAATTATATGCAAATGCAAAATGAAACTTGACAAATCATAGTCAATCCCCTTATTACAGGGCAGGGCCTGACGATTTGAATCTAATTTAATTTTGATCAGTGAACGGGCACCATATGGTACATTTTCTCAACATGAACCTATCATTTCCAGCCTATCTGAACTATTTAATAAATTGAAGCCATAACATGGGTTACGCTCCCCCTAAGCGGGCCCTCCGCATCCTGTCTCTGTCTTATCTCAAATACAAAATGCCAATGGTATGAATGTATCTATATATATATTGGTCAGGCTTTAGAATCGTCCAGTGGGCAGTGCGCTCTACACTCCAAGTTACCTTTTTTTCAAATTTACCGCAAATTTGATATTTTACCCATTGAGTGTTGATTAGTCACAATGAAACATTGTGACAGAAGTTGAGGTTACTAGTGTATTAAATAATCTAGGTCCTATTTATGATTATATCTGAAAAATCCAAATCTGGCCAACGCCCACCCTAAACCTAAACCTGTTCTAATCCACCTGAAATGACTAACGTATGGAAGACTTTTACTACCCAGCCATGCAATAGTCTCATTCCGTGCCTTATGGCAACTTGATGATTCTATTGCGCTCATCTTCTTGCACCACCCAGGGGAGACTTGGTCCTGTACCCAATGCTTAACTTATCTCCTTTCCACTCAGCTACTCGCAATTTCTTGTGATATAGTGGGCGGAATATTATTATATGAGACAATTCAATGCAGACGTCTTTCCAAATTTGGCAGATCGACAGGTAATCGGTGAGTTACCACGATAGTTGCTATTCAACAACTCGACAACGTCCCATCGTCAACGCCTGCTATGAGAATTTCCCATTGCAGACGCCAACGAAATGACGTCATCGAGCTATCGATCAACTACCCTGGTTATCGCCTGGTACCTTATAGCACGATGCTAGGAGGCGAACCGGAAGAATCGATGAGCTACCTCCCCCTGAAAAGTTATTTACATTTTTGGGTTAAAAATTGGCCAACTTCCAATACCAATAACTTCTAAACGGGAGAAAACGAGTCAATAGAAATAACCCAGGTTGCTTGATTATCCATTTGTATGCCAGTTTTCACACCTACTCGATAACAGTCCCGTGGTTTCACAAAATCGCCATTTTAAATTCTGAAAAGTGACAAGTTTCAATGCAAGTATTTCGGTTAAGGGTAACGTGGGGGCGGTCTGGTTTCTTTACCATTTTATTGCATTTTCTTGTACTTTCAATTGCTCAAAGAATGGCCTGCTCGTTTTTGCCCTTTTAGAAGTTATTGGTATTGGAAGTTGGCCAATTTTCAACCAAAAAATGTAAATAACTTTTCAAATATTATTGATAGCAATTTACAGTCTTCTTGAAAGATATGTAATTTGATATTTTTAACATCTTTGAAGAATATGTCAAACATGAAGAAATATTGTAGAAAAAGTTATGGATACAAAATTGATTTTAATGATGTCTCCACGAAAAAAACGTTTAAATCTCAGCATTTATAAGAGCTAGAAAGTTATAATCCTCAGCAAAGTTGTTCACAGTAATGTTTTCTACAGCTTTGCCCAACATTATTATGTTGTATCTCATCATATTAAAAACATAACTGACAGGCTGCTCCGCAAAAAAAGAGAACGGAAAAGATCATACAACGGGATTCTTGAAATACCTAGCCTACAAAAAGGCGATAACAGGCCAACAGCAATGGAGGTTACCCAAATAAACTACAATCATTACGACACTGCACAGCAAATGTTGTGTCTGTCGACAACAGAAACCAAGTGCGACGATGAAAACATCTGACATGAGCCAAAATCTATCTTGCGACACATCGATCCACATTGGCTACATCTGGGCATGTGCCGGATACCCCCAGAAAGTGGCCAACATCTGACAATACTCATTATCCGACAACTCAAATCCCATGAGACAACCAAATCAATGGTTAACTGAGCAACAAAAGCGTCTATTCGTTCGTCGCCGAATCCATTGCACATGATCAACTGTCGCTCCGGTGTGGTCACCTGCGCGAATTTCACTGTCGAGGTAAACGCAATTTATTTGCTTCCGCTCCCGCTTCGAATAAATCTCACGAGTGTTGGGGAGCCTTAAAACATACTCTTCAATCGTATGATGCTACCACAGAACAGATAGGTAACATGGGAATCAGAAACGGAGGCATTTAAATTTCAATTGGTAGTGACACCTAGCGGTGGAGAGAACGCTTTTTACACTCAAAATTTATTTACACTTACGCCACCTTTTACCATTTATACCAGCTTTACTTGTATATAAAATTCAAACGTACCCAAGATTCATATATTGAAAGGTGTGTACACTTCTGTTGGTGCTTATGTATAGAGTGTCTGTAGGAAAAATGAGAACATTTTATTATATAAAAAAAAAAAAATTCTTGTTTTGAATTCTTCTTCTTCTTCTTCTTCTACTTCGCATTGAAACTTATTGCTTATCGCATATAAGCTTATCGCGTGCTCTAAGCTTAGTGTTCTAGATACACTTCAACAGTTATTTATTGAGAGCTTTCTGTGCCGGTATCATTTTACATTAGCATAATTGTGTGGCAAGTACAATTAAATATACCGAAGACATAGAGATTGCCGTTGACGAGAGCTCCTTAACTCTTTACTCCTATGAAGAAATCTCATATGTGGCGCCTTGTTGCCAGTTTTCCTAGACTTTTCGATTCATTGCGTGTGTGATAATATTTATTGCATTCCTTTGCTTAATGCCTTTGATTTATTGATCGAATAATTCAATGGAATAATTAAATAAAGGTTGTCATGTTACTTTTACATGTAACATTTGTATGCTTATCAGTACATAGTGGTTTAATCCAAGGTTAGTTGTGTACTAGGATTTAATATTTTTCTTTCAATCTGGCATTGCTGGTACTGGTATAATTGACAACAAGAATCGTACAGTACTACCCTTATATTTTGATCATGTAAATCAAATGAAAACTTTACGTTATTTTAATTTTTTTACTAAGGATTGCTACTATTGAAAAGCCAAACGCAACGGATTATAATTATGTTATAGATGCACAGCTTATTTGACACATGATCTTTATTAGCATATTTGTATAGATTTAGCTAATTAGTGGATTTATGAAACTTCCAACAGTCGCGCTGGTGCACTTGATGAACGTGCAAAAAAGAAGATAGTACCGTAATTTGGGGGTAAATTGTGCCAAAATTCACAATTTTAAGTTCCGTTCCATATCAAATTCACATTTTAGCGAGGAAATTAGTTTTAAGCATGCAAATAATGATTCATAAATAATATATATACGACTGTTGAAGAGATGGTTGATTTAAATCAAAATTTCATTTAACTAAAAATCTATAAAAACTGGACCATTGAAATTCCTTATGAGGGGTGACTTTGGGCCAAAAAATATATTTGACCATAAATCTCAAAATAAGTAAATGCAATGTAACTATGAGGAGTACATTTGGAAATTATCATAATGTCAATCGAATATATGAATAAGGATCACGTTTAATCCATGTCTATCCACATAAAAGCAAGGTTAAAAATACTTATTTCAGCTAACATAATGTTTTTTGGAATAATAAAACCAAAAGATGGTATGATGGCATGTTTTACTTGTAACTTACTACATGGGGCGACTCCGGCGTAGTGGTTAGAATCCATACCTCTCACGCCAAAGTCACAAGTTCAAATCTCACCCCCGGACAAGTCACGAATGACCCAAAAGCGTTAAAATGACTATAATTTAAAAAAAAAAACAAAAACAAACTTGTAACTTACAAGAACAGATGACAAAGTATGCGTTTGAAACATAAAACCTGTAAATTTTGCTTTGTATTAGTCACAATCATCGATTTTCTTATCGCTGAGTGAGTGAGTGAGTGAGTGTGTGAAAAATCGCTGATTGTGACTCTCATGAAGTGAAATAAACACATTCTTTGCAACCTCTTCTTGTATCCTACCAATTCAAAATATGATCAAAGCATCTAATTATTTCATAATTAAAAAAAAATTGTTTTAGATGAAATGAGAATTTGCAACCTTGCATAAAAGTATGTTAAAATATGTGATTACCAATGGACCATTTTAAACAACGCTTTTTAAAGTTATTTATGGCACTTAACTTTTGAACACTATTTAAACAAAACAACATGATAATTTTATATACGCTTTACCTCAGGAGTGCAAGCAACATGATTTAGTAATCATTTTCTATATATTCCAGATATTTTTAAAACTTAACATGTTTAATTTTTGGTCCACTGTCACCCCTACTTACGGTTTAAGGTAAAATCACGTATTACGGCAGGTTTTATGTATCAAAAATGCTGAGACTCCTCTTTGGCACAAACCTGCAGACAGATTTTTTGAACTATATCATTTTGTCCGCGCATGGACTTTAAACTTTTACGTTGCGTTTTCGTTGTTGTTTAGTTGAATTGAACAAAAAAATACACCATTTGCTCGACCATGAATGGTTAAATGGCGGAGGCATCGAACCTTATTATTATCATACAGAGTCAGAACAGCAAGTGGCATAGTTGTACATACATACATAGTTTTTCCACAAACACATTTGCAATCACCATATTTAAAAACGAGACATTTCACCAACATCCCATCAAATATGTTTATAATTGGTTCAAACAAATTATGATACTAATAGTGAGTTTATGCAAAGTTATCAGGGTATCACGTATTCAAACAAAACCGGTAGAATTACGTCAATAATGATTGTTTTGGCCAAGCATTGAAAAAAAAAAGAAAATTTGATTTTTGCATGTTCAGACAATTAGGGACGTACTGTAAGAAAAATGTTTTAACGGCAATTATACCAATTTATACAAGATTTAAAATCATCATGTGCACTGCGAAATGAAAATAGAAAGGAATAGCAAAAATAACATGAAAAGCATGAACTCAGTTTCAGATGAAACCGTTTGCTCTGAGTTACCTATCTGTTCTGTGATGCTACTCAACTACAGCAGAAACGTACCTATTTTGTCCATTGCTTTTTTATAACTCGTGACTTTGACGTCGTCGTCAATTTTCGCTGGATGTGTGACCAAGCTGCAGCAACTCGAGGGCACTCACAAAATTTTTGTTGCAAAGTCTGGATTCTAACCGTGCAGTGCAGACAGTTAGGGTCGTTTGCTCGTCGATGATGTTCATCAGTCTACGGTGCTCTCGTTCACTAGCAGGTAAAGATCAGTACGCTGGCTTGACGACAACCTTCTTGATGATATGTTCATCCAATTCCAATTGATTCCAATTGATACCTGGATGGTTTCGTTCCACTATAGGTAGCTCAGTTTGTTCCAAGTAGAGACGATGAATTTGATCGCTGGAGGGGTTTTGTTGGATGTGGTGTCAAAAAAAGGGAATTTGCTGAGAGAGGAGCTAGTCAAGGAAGATCGGCGGGGGGGGGGGAATATTTTGGCCAAGAAGGGAATGATAAAAAGGAAGGAAACCGATCTCCTGCAGGTGACGATTGACCAGAAGCGCCTTGCATTTGATCGCCAGTAGTTGCAGTTTCAGTCCACCCTTCCCTCTGCTGCCCGCCAACTGCTTTATTGGGACTCGTGCGGGTAGCCCATGAAAAAGAAAAGGCCCCATCGTTGATGTGAGCTTCACCGTGTGAGCACATTACGGTGGAATAACAGACGAGATGTAGGGGAGAATGGTATACAACGCACCCCCTGGGCAGAACGCACCAGCTGACTTTCATTTGTGTTTTTCATGGCTTTTAAGTAACTTTTTTGTTGTCTTATCAAGCAGCACTTCTGGCATAGCATCTGAACTCAAAATCCTGCATGATAAATCCTAGAATTGGATTAAAAATTCCAAGAAAAACTCAAAATAAAATGAAAAAGTGCGTCTTACCCCGGGGGTGCGTATGTACTGTTCTCCCCTACCACACCTTCGCAGTGATAAATGTGTTCAGCAGCAGCACTTTCTGCGGCAGGGAAAGGGAGCGCATGTTATGCAACCATCCTGGATAATAAAGCATCCCAGTTTTGTTTAACCATCAGCCGCACTGAGTTGGTGAAAATAACGCCCAGCACCTTGAGATTCTCCTTTGTCTGCAGCCCTGATATCGTCATTGGATCTCCATTGATGAAACCGACATGGATCGCCACTGTTTTCAGTCGATTTAGCTTTGCGTCGGATACGATCTCGCAACTACGAAAAAACTGATAAATCTGGTCGATCGTTTGCGTTGAGGTGGCAATCACCGTGATGTCAACAGTATACGCAACTCAAAGATCACCAACACCAACACGCTCCACCCGGGTGAAGAGGGGATGAAGATATAGCACGAACAGCAGTATCGACATCGGGTCTCCCTGATGTACGAACCTTTCTATACGGAACGGCTCTGAGAAGCACCCATTCTCTAAAAGCCGTGATGAAGAGGCAACAGCGACCCGAGAAAGCCAGCAGACGAAACCCTGGTCGAAACCCAGAGAGAGCAGGGTCCGATGCAGCAACTCATGAGAGACCCGATCAAACGCGTGATCAAGATCGAACGAGATCATCCTCCCCTTCTGCTTCCTTCGAGCTTTGAGCGAGAGTGTAGCTTGAAAAATAGAGCGGACAACTCGATGGATTTTAAAATCGACGTTGAACAGGCTGATCGGATGGTATGCTCTTGCTATCCCATCCCCACCTCACTTTTTAACCACGATTGTACCATCGGCTAATTCAGATGGTAGCTCATTCGTCACAGATTTAGTAATAACGAAGTAGAGCTCTTGATAGATGACGTCGAATGTTCGTAGGTAGAACTCCATCAATCCCCGGTGATTTGCGTTGGCTTCGTCGTTATCGGGTACGGCTGTCGAAAATTTCTTCCCCAACCTACCTCGTCTCTTCCGTCGCATACAGGTCCCTGAAGTATCGGACCATGTGTTGCTTGATCTTCAGAGAGTCATGTATTTCCTCTCCTTGTTCGTTCTGCAGTCCTGTTAAAAATGTTTTTTTACGTCGCTTATCACCCAACTGGAAAAAGGATATGCTGTCGCCGGCTACAGACGTCTCGTTGATGCGAATGAAATTTTTCGCAAACTGCCGCTGCAACTTGAGCATTTGTGCTTTTGTGCGGTTGATGCCCACCAGCATGGTGGGATTCTGGTAATAGCCATCATATGCGAGTCGCAATTGCTCGTAGAGACGTTGTTGTTCAGCGTCAGCTTCGCTCTACTTCCAGCGGAAAAAGAATTTTATTTTTGCTTCGCGCATGAGAGCCGCCATGTCATCCAGCTAGGGAAATTTCTCCGTTGGCGGGTCCAAAACTTTCATCGCACTTGGAATTCCTCTATGTTCTCGGCGGTTAAGAGGTGAGGGCGGAGGGACCAAAAACCGCGTTCTTGTTCGCGGCCAAGGTGGGGAAGGTAAATGCGCGCTGTTAGAGCTTTATGATCAGTGAACGAGCATACGTGCGTGGCAGCACTCCGTAGCTGCTCGCAAAGCCCAGCGCTGACATACATGCGGTCGAGCCTGGATGCCGCATGGTGTGTGACGTACGTGGGTGCGGGGCTTGTGGGGTACAGTTTCAGCGACAAATCGTGAAGCTGTCGCTGCCGTACGGTCATTTGGAGAGCACGCAGTTAAAATCGAGGATGACGTTTTGAGTGTTGTAATCAAGGTAGTACGCGATCGATTTCTCTTTCCGCACGAACAACTGTCCCCGATGGTACATATACGGTGCAGAGCGTCGTGTTTTGCACCCTCAAAGCGATGAGACGACCATCCAAGCTCTTCTCCACATGCGAGAATTGTAGGTGGTCTTTCAGCGCGATTGCCGTTCCCCGTCTTGCTTGGTCCACATTGCAGATAACGTTGAAGCCAGGGAGAGCGAGCTGCTTATTCCCCACCTCCTTGAGGAAAACGATATCCAGCTCCAGCGTTCGTACCAAGGTTCTAAGAACGTCAATCTTCGTTGCGTTCGTAATATTGTTGATGTTGATGATGACGAGGTTGTAAATGAAGAACTCAGCCCTTAGTTCATGATTCAGGGGCAGTTGGTTACACCCATCTCACTTGTCGTCGCAGTTGTCATCCACGCGAGACTTCTTGTCTGGTGCTCGAGTGCAGAGGTGCCTTCTGGAGCTGGATGAGCCTACAGACAAATCTGTTTCGTTTCCATACAACAGCAGTTTGCGATCCACTCCACCGCTAGCAGGGGGTTGTTGACTTGTAGAGGGAGTCAATGACCCGCTGTCCCATGGAGGAATCGAAGCCGAGATAGAGGTTAACGTGGGGAAATTCCTGATGAATGTGGGCGTCTTAGTGGAATACCTGTATAATGAGAGAGAGAAGGATTAGTATTTTCCATTTAATTCCACTACTTTATTTGCTTATCCTTGACAGATACGCGTATTTCGTCTACAATGTGCAGACTTCTTCAGTGTCTTGTACTAATACTCGACTGCCAGTCGAGTATTAGTACAAGACACTGAAGAAGTCTGCACATTGTAGACGAAATACGCGTATCTGTCAAGGATAAGCAAATAAAGTAGTGGAATTAAATGGAAAATACTAATCCTTCTCTCTCCCGTGGGGAAATTATTTTCAGTCAGAACTGGGTGTAGTAACTGCTTTTGTTGTTTACGTTGAAGAATTTGTTTCGGTGGTAGCATGGTAACCGATTTGGCCGAGATTGGTTCGAATCGAGGCTGGGTAGCTTGGTTCGAGTTTGTTTTAGTTTGGCTCGCATCGGGAGCGGTTTGTATCGCATTGGGAGCGGTTTGGTTCGCACTATACCCAAGTAACCATAAGCATTAAGCCATAGCTCTATATTGGCACTAATTCAGCATTCCTAATGCCAAAAAGCCGTATATTAGCATTTTTAATGCATATGAGCCTCATATTAGCATTGCTAGTGCACAGAAGCATTAATAAAAATAAGCATTCAGAAAGCTTAGTATGCGCATATAGTGCAATGATTTAGTGCTTACATGCATTTAGAAAGCCTAGCATTAAAACTTTCTTGAGTGCTTATAAAGGGCTTGATTAAAGTTTAGAAGGGCTAAAAAGTTATGTGTTGATCATCAAAAATACTTTATAAAATCAAAATAACATGGACGGTCCTCAGAAGTGGAAAAAAACGTTAAAAAGTGGACATTTCAGACGAAAAGTACATGTGTATCGTAATATAAACGTTTCTGATGTTCCCAATGCTACGGAAATTGAGCAACCGAATGAACTGGGATCAGAATCAGCATTATTTGTTTGTGCGGTTCCGGAACGTCCAACAAATTCTGCAGACGAGGAGACTGATGAAGGCAATTCTCAGACAGCTTCCCTGGATAATTCCCTGACAGATTATAGTCCCGATGAAGATTCCGAAGAAGAGTGGAACCACTTGTCTGATGCATCATACGTAGAAGCTAGCATTTGACTTCTCATCCCTAAACATGTTTCGCTGGAAAATAACAAACCTGATGAAATTGAACAAAGGTTTCAAATAAGTTGAGAAAAACCTATGAGTTATGGGACCTGTAGAAAGATTTCTTTTTTGTTTTCATTCAGTTTGGGTCGATGAAAATAAATTAAATTTATATAAAAATTTCTAAAAATAGAGCGCGGTAAAAAAATTTGACGTTTTATAAGATACCCTAGATCAGCATTAGTAATGCTTATTTGAGGCTGCCATCGTAGCATTTTATTAGCCCGCTATTTCGCCTTTTTAGCTTTATATCAGCCCTTTATAAGTATATACTGCATGATAAGCATTTAATCACTGTTTTATATGTGAATATAGTGCTAAATTAGAGCATTGTTCTAATGCTTACTGGTTACTTGGGTAGTCAACTACACGGATAGAAATCTCCTTATACCTTTCGGCAAATTTCTATTGCTGATTATTCATAAAATGTATAAGTCAACTAATAAGCAGACGTCTTGCAAAAAGTTAATGAAGATCATGGGTCAAATGAAATGTATAAGCGATCACACATACCTTTTATGCATTCTTATAGGACCTATGTGGTTTGTCTTATGGAATATATAAGGCTGATGTTTTGGCAAAAATGTATAAATGAAACACATGAATGAAATAATTGATTTTCGTTTCGTGTAGACTCGTTTTTTTTTTGCGATGGCGACTGCTTTGCGGCATCGGCGTATGACTTTTGTAGTTTTTTTTTTTTATTTTGCACCCGATGTGTATGTATTCGCGATGGTGACTCACCACTTCTACCTGTCTGATAAAAAAAAATCTGAGCATTACCTTTGGGTCTGTAACTTCAAACTTGAATTTTAAAGGTGCAAAAGGATCTTTGGAAATTAATTGCACTTGATCAAAAACATAAGCTACCGATGGTACAACACGACAAACATATAGAAAAGGCATGCACACAGGAAAAACAGATTTTTGTTCAAAATTTCATCAGATTTTGTAATTATACCTTAAAATTCTTACTTTTCATTTGAATCCACAAAAAATTTCATGAAAATTCGGGCTGTTAATAATCTTTGCACCAGCTCAGAATTAGTTTTTTTTTTATATAAAGCACTAATTTACTTCCATTTTTCCAAGAAAAAAAAATCTTCAATTTTTTTAATTGTAGTTTGTTTTTAATGAACATGATCAGTTATTTGCTTCAGTGTTTATATTAATCAGGTTTTTATATTAATCAGGTTTTTAAATCATTGCTCTACAACTTGCACTTAGATACTATTTCGTTACAATCAATATTTATTGAGATTCATTTTTTTTTTCAAATATAGTGCTTATGGAAATGCATACGCCCTTTTAGCATATGATGCTTGAGCCAAAATGGCCTAAATAGCTATGGCAGATTCATATTCCCTCCTGTCGAAAACATAGACAACGTTTCATTTAAATCGGGAAGGTTTGCGTCACATTTCAGCTTTTTCAGGAAGATTTCGCATGTAATTGCTAAACAGCTCTTTGTACTTTGCCACAGAGAAAAAAAAACACTTAAGAATTGAATAAACTTTACAGAGCCAAATTAGTTAGTTAGTTATCTTTATTAAGGAGACTTTCAGCTGAACGCTGGTTCGTCTCCGAGAGCCAAATTATCATTTCCGTTATACATTATTAATGTCTTAAATCTAAAGTTGAAGAAATTCAACCGAATACTCGCGTTCTTCTCGAGATTCGTGGATGACAATTTTATAAATGTAGAGATTTGAAGTATGATTTTTTTTTTTTTTTTTTCCTTTGGATTGTTTTTTCCGTCGATCTTGTTTTCCGTGCTGAGCACCAATGCTACCGACGTGCCAGGAAGGCAGCTCCCACACCTGGACCCTACCTATCGACCCATCAACTCATGAACCGGGGACCAATGGCTTTACTTCCCATCCGAAGGAAGGCGTGATCAGAGATGTTATGCCTCAGAACATCAGGTAATCACGCTTACCACTACACCACCGCACTATGGGGCGGCTCCATACAAAGTGGTGGCCAAAAATATTTTATTGGTTTTTCCGCACTTTTTGATGGTATTATAGTAAGTTAAGCATAAAATTAGTCATATTTATGTATTTTCATCGCATCCGGAAGGTGTAACTAGTATTAAACCCAGTAATGAGCTATTCCTGTACAATAAACTTGAAAGTTTGTTTTTAATTTTAGGGACAGTTCAAATGCAAATCAAAACTAGAATAAGGTTGCTGTGCATAAGATTAAATAGGAAAGGTGGAGGTGGAAACCCCCCCCCCCCTCCTAGCCAAGACCTGACCCCTCCCCCATTTTTTTATATATGTGATATAAGAGTATTGTTTTACCAATCAGGTATTTTGATGAAGAATTATTTGTCTATCGAACCTCCCCTCTACTGAAAATATTTTTTCCGTCCAAATCTCGCCTTTAGCATCATAAGGGCGTATCTGCATTGATCGATTTTCTCTTTCGTTAATAACTTGGCCAAACCGAAACCGATCGACGCAATTTTTGGACTGTGGCAAGATGTTATGATCAGTGCTGCGATTTGTCATTTTCATTGAGAAAACTTCAGTGGATATAGACAAAATTCATTTCAGCAGCAACACTGATAGAACTGAAAATCAAAATTTCCTTTGTCAAAATCTCACTCTTTTCTTTGTCAGTGACAAAGATTCCCTTGGTAAAAAAAACTGTGAATTTGCGCATTCTGTGTCACATTATTGTTCTCCAGGCTGATAATGATGATGATTCGTATTCACTTTGATGGTTCTATGTAACTGTTTTGCTAAATTAATTTGATTTCGATAGTAATTCAGCAAATGAAAAAACTGCACATCGTCGTCACTGATAGTAATATCCAGTGTTGTGAAAATATCAAAAGATCTAATCTCACCAATGTGCATAATCTCATTTGAGTATCGTAGACCAAAAACTCAACACGCAAACAACAGCAGATGATATTACAAGCTGTGATACGGTTGCTATGATACCATGCTAACAAAACTCCCCGGCTACAATTCTCACTGTTACTGTGTTGAGTTTGAGCTTCAAGATTTTTGCTGTACATCCGAACACGAAACGAAACATCCATCACTGCTGGCAGCAGTAACTTCGTGTCTGCCATCTGTGAAGAGTAAAGAAAGATAGCAAACTATGCTTTCTCTTTCTAAGAAAACGATGTGCAAAGGAATCATTTTTGTGGTAAGTCAACTCGTGGCTACAATTTTACATGTTCTGAATAGTCTCGCAATATCAAAGGAGCTTGTAAAAACAATATCATGCTTGATATTTTATTCCAATGTCATGCGTGATATTGGGAGCCCTTGAGAGCGAAACAAAATCATTTGAGTGAGGATTATGCCATCACTGGTAATATCACTGACAATTGATATTGATTGCTACTGATGGTGACTCTCTGCTGAAATGAGTGACCAGGGTTGTTTTGTTATTATCAGTTTTTAGTGTCGAAATTTTGCAGCACTGGTTATGATCCTTTTCCGTCAGTAAAAAAATCACGACGATCGGCTTCGATTTGGTCCAGTTATTAACAAAAGAAAAAATCGATGAAGACAAATCGATCAATGCAGTTATGTCGTTATGATACTCAAGGCGAGAAATAAATCATTAAAGCTAGTCGAAAGGATTATTTTTTTACTATGTTTCCATTATTTTTACTGAACACATATCAACATCGTTAACTAAGTTGAACTACATTTTTTATACTGCAGGGATGAATATACTACAAAATAAAACATAATTTTCTTTGACTAATTGTCATAATAAAATTTATTTAATAACTGTCTCTTAAAACTAAATTAAATTCACAAGCAATTCTACTCATTTTCTACATTTTCATCAAGACCAAAATCATCATCCATTAATGCATCTAGTGCATTGCCTTCAGTGTTTATATTTTCAGAGCTGACAAGATCTTCGAATACTAAAAGTGATTTCACAACATCTGGATATTCAAGTGATACCTGCTTTCGGATTCTATTACCTAGATTTATTGAACTTATCAAAGGATCAGATGAGTTCATAGCTCGAATAAAGACGTCATGTAGATTATCAACTCGTGACCTTTTCCTAGCATGATGGGTACGACATTTTTTTAGTAGTTTATGTTGGCACTCTGCTGCTTCCTCAGCTAACATGCCAAGAGGAGCAGGTGAATGGATTATTATGCTTCCAGCGTGAGCGAGTACTTTATGCACTGTTGCTGGAATTTTATACCAATCATACAAATTAAGATACCGCTGATATGTTTCCTTACAATAGTCATCAATTTTTTTAGGATTGATCGGGTCTTAGCAATTGATTACTATTAAAATATTACGAAATCTAATAATAAGCTCTTCGTCGATATCCAAAAAGTTTGGAAAGTAATTCAGGAGTTGAAAATACTTTTCGACACACATTTCCTGTTGTACTGGTCCCAGCTCCGCCTGCCCTGGGTTGATCAACTCGTACTCCGAACGCTTCGTACATTTTTGAGTAACGAGTTTTTTCCGTTCAAGATATTTGGCCTTTAAATCCTTCGTGATCTTCCACGTTTTAATTTCCATCCTATAGGAAATATGCAATAAACACTCAAAAAATCGCATCCAAGCATGCAGTGGAGATATGCCGTAATGCAGAGCATCTTCGTTCGAATCGTATCCTGCTTCAAACTTCTGTAAAGTATAAAAAAAAACATTCTTATTTTTATGGCCCTTAAAATTTGAAAAAAAAAAATATTACCTCTATATCACTCATTGCATTTGGAGTAGCTCCACAAATTGGACAGTTGGACATGGAAGAAGTATCAGTTACATGATTAAGAACTTTGCCGTCGATCATACTCATAACGAAAATAAAATCAACCAAAACATATTCACCATTCGATAATTGGATTTTTACTGGAACAAGCTGACTTATTTGATTTTCAATAAATCTCTTGGTGTTAAGCACCATCTCTTTTGACTCTTTGATAAATTCCAGCATAATTGGCCTACAGAACCGAATGCTTTGGGGTGTTAAATTATGCCACAAAATGTTTTTCTTGTTGTTCTTATAATAAAGTTGTATAGGAGTAGTTGTCACTGAAAAGACGTCACTGTCATCTTTTTGATTTGGCGTTGATAGCGCTTGGTTGTATTGTGAATAGCCTGTTGAGCCATACATACCCCAGCTGCTTAAAAGCACTACCCAAGTAACCATAGGCACGTTATTTCGCCTTTTTGGCTATATACGGACCTCATCAGAACTTGCAAACACTGGTATAGCCGTTGTTCAGCTGTATATAGCCAAAAAGGCGAAATAACGTGCCTATGGTTACTTGGGTAGCTCTGTGTCATAGTTGATATTCATTTGTTGGACGATTTCCGCATCGATGATTTGAATGATTCTTTCTGTTGTATGATTCATGAGTGCCTGTAATTTGACCTGAAAAAAAAGAAACATTTAAAGTTGGTGTACTGGAAAAATATGTGGATATTTATGTCTACCTGAATTTTTGATGATGACTCTTCGATTGACTCGGCTGAAGGTGAGCATACTTTTTTCATACTCTTAATTACATTGTAGCTCGGAAATCTTGATGGGTTCTTTTTCACTGTTTGCTCATATGCATATTTAGAAAAATCGCAGTCTAAAAAATATTCGAACGCCTCTTCAGGTGACATCATTCCATGCGAATCTTTGAGAGTCGTAAATATTTTAAATGCACTTTCTCGATTTTTGAGAACATGGCCAATCAAATTCACCATATTTGAATCCCCATGTCTATACGCAATTTGTCTTGTGAGTAAAAGAGCTCTTTCTATAGTGCCAACATTACCGCCAAATATTTCATCGGTTTTCCTTCGCTTACTTCTATCACTAAGCTCATCAAACTGTTTTTGTGGACGTCCGCGTCCATCATGGCCAGTTGACGTTGAAGGTGTTTCTGCGATGTACTCTGCAAGTTCCAAATGACTATCGAGCCAATCCTTATTGTATTTCTCAAAGCGCTCTTGTAGGCGGTGAGCCTTTTGCCACGCATTGTAAAAATGTTGTGCTACGTACTTCAACTTTTTAAGAAGTTGTTCTTGTTTGGCAAGATCAATATTATTTTTTTTTCTTGATATATTCAAATGCTTTTGTTGCATTGACTACTTGAGATTCTTTTGGATCAAAAAGTAACACGATGCTCCTATGATCCATATTATCACAAACAATTGTTTTCAGATTTTCGATTAAACTACTGCACAATATTGTTGGTAGCACACACACGTTGTTAGCGTTAAAGCCGAAAACAAACTCATGATTTGAAAATATGGTCCTCGTCTTTTAAATGCAAGTAGGTAACATCAATAATAGTTTTACCTAAGTTTAGTGGGTAGAAATTGTAAAATGGCACTCGAACAGGTAATTTCCTTTTGGTAGTGGTCTTTCTTTTTCCGTTGGTTATTATGTATTGAAAATATCAAAAGGGTATCGTGAAAACATTGAAAACTTTTTAGTCCAGTTGGGTAGATACGGTTTCTATATGTAATGATAATTTTCGGTCTGTTTTTACCCATTTTTAACAACAATAATAATTAAGTGTGTAACATTTTTAAGACCAAATTTGACATTTAACAGTTCCACTTTTCAACCAGTGTTTAATTTGTACGATTTTTTTGGTTAATGCTCGTATAATCGATATATGTAATTAACA
This sequence comes from Ochlerotatus camptorhynchus, assembly GCF_037179485.1. Taxonomy (NCBI): domain Eukaryota; kingdom Metazoa; phylum Arthropoda; class Insecta; order Diptera; family Culicidae; genus Ochlerotatus; species Ochlerotatus camptorhynchus. Next base: position 5,653,377 of record NW_027040666.1, on the reverse strand, counting down.
AAAAAAAAACATTTAAAAAATCATTTTTACGACTTTGTGCCAAAATGACGCTCATACGCAGCTATACGCAGCTGGATCCTTGTTTTGCAGATAGTATAGACCCTAAACTAAAACGTAGTGGTGGTCTCTTGAGACTGCTCGGCCCTGCTCGTTAGATATAGTCCAACTTAGGCAAAAAAACATTTTTTTTTTCAATAACTGCCCATTTTTAACCAATTTTAATTAACCGTGTATCCTTATCAACATACCCATTTTCAAGTTTAGACAATTAGCTTTCCAACGGTGTATTAAATTCAATGTTTAGACCGTTATTCGCTGAGAAAATTGCATTTGTTTCAAATGCATTTTTTCTACAATTTTCAAAATTTTCCTAAGTCTGATGTCTGTGGCGCAATGAGTTTTCATCACAGAGGGCTGAAATTTTGGGCATCTAGGTTTTAACTATTTGGCTATCAAATGGTTTACAAGATACGTCATTCAAAGCAAGTCAATTTTTCGATTTTTGGCCACCACTTTCCCCATAGTGCACCGGCGCCGTTAAGTATGATTTATGATACAAAAATTTCCCTATTTCTAAAACCTGTACTTAATCTTAAAATTCAACATTATATCAGCTCTGTAATTATAAAATTATTAAATAAACAAATAATAAATAATAATAAAAAACATATACACACACACACATGAACGATGTTTTCTGATAAAATAGTGAAATAATTTAACTGTCGAGGCATAAACCAAAGCATTAACATATAGGTTTTATGGATTATCTTTTACAGTTGTTCCCATGATTTGGATACAGGACCAGCTGGTGGGAGCAGCACTAGGCCAGCGTCTAACTCTCGAATGCAACTCTGAAGCCTTCCCTAGATCAATCAATTACTGGATGAAGAACGAAACAATCATAACTCAAGGTAAGCCAATGGGATTAATCCTTTGCCGAACATGAGCTCATACATAACCATCATCCACGCATCGGTGCAAAAGTCACGCAGGCCTCAGCGCCAATTTCAATAGAGCGTGGAATCGGATCTCGTCTATTGAGGGTTAGGGAACCTGAATTCCAAAGCATGACCATTTCGGTTCCTTTTTCACTGTCCTGAACTCGCAGCATGAACAACATCCATCATTAATATTTTCCCGCTCGCTGCCCACTCGAGATTGGCTTCACTTCCCCCCATTGACGTCTGAGGGAGCATGAAACGCTAGAATTACTTTCTGCCGGTACCTACATAACACAATACGTATGACTGAAGGGGGAGCAAAATAGCAAATTGGCGACTAAGCGTAACGAAACAAAGTCAAACGGATGAAAATAATAAGCATGGAAAAAATCTGATAACAAGAAAAATTGTGACAAAATCATCATCTTGTTATTCAATCAAAGTGAAGAAAGGCAGTGGACGTGTTCGGGGAAACAGAACAGGATATTTTGCACAGGGTTTTTTTTTTTCTTGTCGTGTTTTGGGGCGGTTTGGTGAAACATTTTCGTCCTTTTGATTCAATCTCTCTTGCTCGGTGACAGGGTTATAACGAGGCCAAATTACGACAGATTCATTATTATGCTTTCTTCTACCAGAACAAAGAAGTGGCTTGTTGACACACAAAATGGAGAATCATGAGCTCTGGTTGACATATTACGGTGTTTCTGGACAGGACAATGGAGCACTATCTTCACTTTTCATCAGCCGCAACATTACCTTGGATTGACATTATCTCTGAGTTACTCAGCTGAAAAGAATATCAGAAAACGCATGAATGGCTATCCGGCGATGTACTGTTCCATTCAAAGGTGTTTATTTAGTTGAGGAAGGTTGCTTTGATAAGAATTATACAACGTAGGGGGAAATATTGTGGTTTAGCCAGTAAAAGGGAAACTAAGACATTTTATTTATTTTTAAAAAACATTCTTCATACAATTTGTGTACGCTAATCCATACATCTATTGTGATATGACATTGTGATTTAATTGGTTTAACTAGTTAATTTTTAATTGTTTTAATTTTTAATTATTTTTTTTTAAACTAGTCCTCTATGAATCTGTTCCAGTAGTTCTGCTAGTTTCTAACATTCGTTTCCATAACTGTCGCATATAAAATTGACATTTTATGCTAAGAAGTTGACTCCCACTACTGCACATTTCAGTCTTCTCTCTCATACTTGAACTCTTCATAACTCGATGAAAATTCAAGATACTTCAACCACTTTTCCCATATAATCTTCCAAAATCCCGGAGTGATTCGAGATACGGACAACTCAATCAAGTCAATCGCCGGTTTCTTACTAATTAAAGCTCAATAGCAAAAACAAATATCATAATCAGGTAGAGTAATGATTCCTCTATAATTTGGTATAGTTTGTTAACGAGATTGAGCTTTTATTCGCTATAAATCGACGATTTACACAAGCAATTACGCCCAACTCTCAAATCGTCCGGAATTACCTCCACAACACGATATTCTCGCTAACTGGATGATTCCTTCAATATCAAGTACGGAAGAGTTGTGCAACATTTGAGCTCAATGCTTGTGGCTATGGTCCAACTCAATTCTTTTGTATGAAACATATTGAAAAAGGAATGGTAGAAAATGTGATAAATTTCATATAATAATTGTCTAAGAGTTCATGATTAGAGAAGCTCAAAATTACAGTTGTGTTCAATATAATAGCAGCCCATGCCGATTTCCATACAAAATGGTCAACTTTGACATGATGTAACTTTGTTAACTTATCATCAATTGAGCTGAAACGTTCGTCACAGAACTACAAATATGTTCAATTTTTCGATTACAAAATACCAAATTTTTGGAAGCACCTGTTGGAAGTGAGACACTTGGTAAAATTGTAACCATTATGTATCATAGACGACGGCAGACCAGCTTCATGACGTTGTTCGTTGACAAACTTCCAAAACTGCTTGGGACGTGCATTGCTTTATTAACGAGATTTTTAGCACAATGCACAGTGGGCCTGGAAATATATCTAGCAGAAAAAGATAATAACGCTCTGAGATTGCATCAAATTAAGTCGACGTTTTCAGAGAAATTTCTTGGATTAATTAGGCCAACTAAGATGGCGATTTCGATTGGGAAAACTATGCAGTACCATATTGTTCAAGACCGAAAATTTATTGGTCTTCTGTGGAAAAAGTTATCAACCATTTACTTTTGGCCCACTGCACCACGCATACCTACATACTTGTGTATGATTTAAAGGAATGCGCGGTGCACTTGGCCTGAAGGTAAAAGAAAATAACATATAGCGCAAATTAATGTCTAATCGATTTGCGATCTTCGATAAATTTGTTCTGCATAGTTTATCCAATCTTAAGCGAAATTTTCTAATTTTTGAATTTTTTTTTACAAGCATGCAGATTGAAAGAATTATTCAAACTTGACTCGCCTTTCTGTACGTAACAGAATAATATGAGCTGCGATTGGTTAAATAAAATATAATGTTTGTTTCAATATTTTATTTTTAAAGAAAAAAAAATGGAAATACTGTCAAATACCCTTCATTATGGGTATTTCCGGAATCCGGGAGATGTGTAGAGACCAGAAATCAATGTCTGACGTCATTTTGAAATCCAAGATGGCGGCCTCCTGTTAAAGAAAAAAACTGGGAAATAATGTCAAATATCCTTCAAATGTATGTCTGACGCCATTTTGAAGCCGGAAGCCGCCATATTGGATTTCAAGAAGGCGCCTGACATTGATATCTGGCCTATATACGTTATCCCGATTCCGAAAATACCCATATTGAAGGGTATTTGCTAGTATTTCTCAGTTTTCCTTTAACCGGAAGCCGCCATCTTGGATTTCAAAATGGCATCTGACATTGATTTACGGTCTTAATACGTCATCCCGATTCCAAAACTACCCATATTGAAGGGTATTTGCTAGTATTTCCCAGTTTTCCTACAACCGGAAGCCGCCATATTGGATTTCAAGATGGTATCGGTTATCGATTTCCAGACTATAGGCGTCACCTGGAATCCAAAAATACCCATATCTAAGGGTATTTGTCAGACTTCAAAATGATTTCCAGTTCCTTCGCTACCAATATTGTCTATCAAAATATTTGACAATTGAATTAACAACTGTCGCTTGGTACAAACGTTTTACTCGCCTTTTTGGGAGCACTGCTATTTAATTCTTGCCAATGTTTTGAACCAAGAACGGTATACCCGGTTTTGGTTACATATAATTGAACCATGCACACGGTTCAGATTTCGTGAACCAAAACCAAAATTCTAACACACCGGTTTTCGGTTTTCAAGCTGCGGTTCTGAACATCAACTCGAAAGCCGGCAGTCGGTTTTGATTTAGAACACACTGGTGCACGAAAACTCAACCGAACCAGGGTACACGCTTACATAAACACAGGAGTATTTTGTTGAACACGAACTAGCGCACCGGTTAGCACCGGTTGGTTCAGTAGCCCATCACTGCCGCTCTCATACGCTCTCAATATCACGCGTGATATTGTAGCAAAAAATCATGATATTGATTTTACAAGAGCGGCGCCGGTGGTGTGCGTGATTACCTCTCACCCCAGCAGGCCTGGGGTCAATCCCAGTCGGTGCCGCCGGTATGTTTTGAGTCTCACGTCTTCCTTCGGAAGAGGTACAGCCGTTGGTCCCCGGTTCATGAGTTGATGGGTCGATAGGTAGGGTCCAGGTGTGGGAGCTGTGCCTCCCTGGCGTCGGTAGCATTGGTATTCAGCACGGAAAACAAAACAATAAAAAAAAAAATTGATTTTACAAGCTCCTGTGATATTGCGAGAGTATTCACAACGTGTAAAGTTGAAGCTGAATGTTGAACCGACGTAGAAATGATTCCGTTGCACCTCGTTTTTTAGAAAGAATACCATCTCTTTTTTCTCTTCACCGATGGCAGACACGAAGCGACTGTTGCCAGCCGTAATGGAAGCTTAGGTTGCGTTCGGGTGTAAAGCCAAAACCATGAAACTCAATCTTACGAAAGTTCGGTGAGATTTGCAGCTGGTGAGTTTTGTTAGCCTAATATTCCGAGCTGCGATATCACAGCTTGCAATATCAGCCGCAGTCGTTTGCTTGTTGATTTTTGTCTACGAAAATCAACCGTGATCTTGTTCTATGGTGAGACTTGATTTTATGATATTTTCCCAACACTGGCTGGAACATTGAAAATCATTGATTTAGGGAAGATATCGAGTAATGGAGAGTTGACTGTATGTTAACACACACTAAACCGGGAAATTCAAGATTCTATTAAAGATTTGCATTAAATGTATACATAATTTGCAATGTTTCACTACTTGAACAAAATATGTAATGTAGTCGTCGGAAAGCTGCTTTATGTTCGCTAAATGTTCAAACAAAGTTCGTTTCCCCAAATGCACTGCACAGGATTTATACGAAAATATTCATTCTGGGAAAACATGCTTGTTCACGATACAGTCTATTTTAAGAACTGCCACAACATTGCTTGTTACACGGGAAAAAAATTCTATCTACGATACACCATGAATAATATTCATGATATCAAGAGCAATTATTGCGTAACGCAGCCAATATTCCCTAAATCATGAATCATCCGGGTTGAAATCATAAGCTCAATTTGTAGCTTTTAACAAAAAAAATATAAAAAGAAATCAAAATGCACTAGACTGGACTCGAACCAAGAACCTTGAGATCTTTTAAACCCATACTTTGACCACTAGACTATCAGTACTTGTACAAGATGGACGGAAAATGGCGTATAAGAGATACCTATGTAGTGCGGCTTATGAACTCGGTTTGCAAAATACGTGTAACGCTTATAACGGTCTTGATTCCAATGCATTATGAAATCATAAATTTCCATCACGAAATCATGAATCATTGTTATGATTTCATGGGATGGCAAGTTTTTTCATTTCATGATTTTTTATTCATGAAAATGGTGTAACGTTCGTCTCTGTTACTTAAGAAAACGGCTTAAGCGCCACCTTCTGATTTGAAGGACCGTTATCTCTCTTCTAAACCCGGTATGAGACTACCCTTCTCAGGGCAGGTCGAATAGTAATTCCAGAACCGAAAACAACAAATTGACCCAAACGAAATGAGCAAATGAACTGGATTATTGCGGAACATACATTGAAGAAAACTAAGAAAAAAAAAACTAAAGTCAACCAGAACTGAGCGGCAGAAAAGGTTTAAGCTAGAAGGAACAAACAAACTAAATTAAATCAATCAATTAACGACCCCGAATAGGTGAAATCGTTGGTAACTAAACTCGAATTAAAAATATAATATTTCAATGATACGCATAAATTAATTAATAACTAAATCGAATTTATAGAGTTGCACATAGGGCCTATATTTAGGAAAATTGCAAGCATAAAAACTTTATTGTAAATATTCAGTTCACCTTTTTGTACACCCTAGCTTGATCTGGTGACGTCACGCATTTAGTTAACTCAAAAGGGTTCTTCTTTTATTTAATTGTTCACAATAGGGAAGATCTGACCTTGGCGATCGGCGAGGTGCTCCAACGACGATCTACTACCTCAAGCGTTCCCTCGGCGTCTCGAATGTTCTTCGACGAAATCGTTCGTTGTGTTGGCCTTCGTGCGTATCCGTTGGCTCGCGCGTGAACGGCGATACACGGGGTATGCGTCCCCGGAAGATTGGTGGAGTGAGAGTGAGTTGGCTTTGCTCTCTGCCTCACGCCTTGGCGTTACGAGCCGTCGCGAATGGCGTCTTGACTACCACCCGAAAACTGATCGACACAATCGATCGAAGGACGTACGCGCACACGGGCACAAGTTCGAGTCTTCGCTACTTGACTCAGGGAGTTTTCCAACCCCACAATCACACGTGCTAGACTTCGTAGCCGGAACAACCTTCGGCTAATGCAGTCCAAAAAACCGAATCCAGGCCTGACAACAACAATCCAATCTGGACGAACCAATCCAGTCCAGACTAGCAGCCCACGTTGGATGGGCTTAATGACGCCTGAATATTCAAAATACACTCAATTCACTTTATGTTAAATTCAATTTTTGTATAAACTATCCGAACTTTCGAATTTAGTTTTAAGTTATAACTACTATCACTTTCAAAAAAATTTAAGGATCACTTCCAAACTTGATCTTTACTTGATAACTGACTCCACCAGAATAAATCGAGCGACGCGCAAATAGCTTGGTTGAACCTTTTTGCTACGACGCAATTTCCACCTTATAATGTACGTTTTCTATAGAGATTATTTTTTTATTGGTCAGCTGTGGCGGACTAATTTGGAACAATACTTTCCACTGACTCGGCTTTCCACACAAAAGAGCAGGTAGAAAGTAATTTGTGGAAATTTCCGCAACTTACCGAAGGTTTAATTTATTTTTGAATCCAGTTAATTCGCCTTAAATTATACATGTTCGCGCAAGTTTTTATTTATTCCGATAGGTGGCTATAAAAGTACAATAGAAAGCTTACAATTGGTATAACTAAAAAGGGATATTTTTAGACTAGGAAAATATTCTCTTTACAATGGAAGCGGATTTGTTTCCGTTTAGAAGCATATACAGAGGATGTAGGGTATCCTCACTTACATGTGTTGTACATGTCATTTGTTTTGCGTGAACAAAATTATTTGCAACTGTTTGTTCTCGATCCGGTATAATTAGGAAATTTTAAGAATTTGTATGGTATGTCTTTATGTAATTACCTGAAAAAAAAAACAATCCAATACAAAGAACCGGTTCTCTCAAAAATCGCTTTTTAGTGGTTACCTCCCAAATAGCAAGGTATCAAAAGAAGTTTGTTTACTTTAACGGTACTAAGGAACACTGAAAGGAAAAAAAAACGCTTGCGTAATTAGAAAAATATTTTCAGTAGGGAATTTTTAGTAATCTCGTCAATCTAAGCAGCATCCTCACTTCTATTAGCAATTTCTCAGCGTCATGCACACATATGACGGCTCTGTTTGTTTACATTTATCTGCTGCTTTCTATTCTTACCATTCCAATCAACATAATTATCCAAAACGGACCAAAAACGTGTTTATGACGCTCCAAACTTTTCAGTTGAGTGTGAATATTGTTGGCAGCCTCTTTTTCTTCGGCAATATTTCCACTTCAACTGCGTGTTAACCAACTGTTTTACTATCGACAACTTGAAATCAGCCGTATTTCGTAATGCATATGTTTTCTGTCAATTAAATCTTGGCAAAACAGATTTGCTCAGTCGTAAACATGTAATCAGATTGAAGTTGAAAGACTAAGGAATCATTCAAATACTATCAGCGAAGTGTTTTGGTTAAAAAATACAGTAGCGTGTACATGTTGATTGCGGAAAACAGTCAATGGGTGCCGAAGCCATCATATAATTTTGAAAAATCTTCATCGATCATTCTCACCTGGCTGAAAGGTGAAACTACATAAGTAAACTCAATGAAAGTAGATAAAAAATACCATGCCTGAATGAACTAACATTCAGAGGTCATTCAAATGGATGACGAGCTCTCACAATGTGAAAAAAGCGAAAGGCTAATAAATTCAAGCATGAAATCTGAGGTTTGAGCTTTTCCGAACACTGACAGTAACTGAGTAGGTAATATTAATTTTTGAACGAAAGTTGTCATCATTTTGTGTCTGACATGAAAATTGTGTGAGCAGAGCTCGATATTTGTTGTTTATATTATATTTAAGTTTAAAAACTGTTTGTTGTCATAGGGTTAAGATCTAATTTTCGTCATACTAAGCACAACCCGTTCTTACCCTCTCTCATACGATCGGGTTGGAACAAATAATGGAATGGTTTTGTAAAGAGTAACAAATTGTTGAGATTTGCTAAAAATCTTACATCGCGTCATTCCTTCAATTCCTTCAAACGAGTTTCAATTCCGTCACAACGAATTGAAACGCTGTTGAATTCACTTCGGCATACGAATGAAGGGAGAAAAAATAATTGGCTAGGAGTGCTTCTTTTGGTTTCGAGAAGAATGGATGTAAATATTCATATGTATTATGCGTTCTTGACCTTGTTTTATAGCTTTTGAACTAAATTATCGTACCAAACGTATAATTGATAAATTTTATGTTTCTGTTCGATGCTCTAATCTAAGAAGAATCCAATAAAAAAAAATCATATTACCTATATTCAGAATCCGATTTGAATCATTAATTGTCTCGGAGTGTTTTTTTTTCAATGAGTTTATTTGTCAGGTACAAATGGTCTCAGAGTGATGTTTCAATGCTAAATTTTGATATGAATATCTGAGCTGTGACAAAATGTAATTCATAGCTTCTTGTCACTGTGGCGTGACAAGTTTAATTCGAGCACAGAAACGCTTTGTTACTTCAGCTAAATGAACCGTAACGATTGCTTGGCAAACAGCAAACAGGCAACTGCATTTGCCAAATAGTAACATTCTCCCCTTCGGATCTCTCATTTCAGGCAGACGGTTTGAACCAACAATGCACGAGGCTAGCAATTACAAGGTGGTGATGAAGCTAACGATAAAGGAAATCGACATCGGCGACTTTGGCACATACAAATGTGTGGTCAAGAACTCCCTAGGCGAAACGGATGGATCAATCAAAGTGTATCGTAAGTACATAGAGAACTTCCACTTACTGGTTTCATGTTGCCACTGTTGCATTGCTCTGGTTGTCTTGTGGCAGAAATTCAATTCTACCTTTCAAAATAAGCTGCAATTTTAACATTTCAGTATTCTGCTGCTAGAAATAATCATACAAATCTCATTCTCTCTCAGTGCAAGTCACTACCTCGGGACATGACTTTTGCTGTTCTATAACAGGTCTGCTTGCTTTCGAAATTGTTTAATATCAAATAAAATCAGACACACAACTCGAGTAATTTATTCTCAGTTGGTGATCGAAATCGAGGGAACCAGCAAAGGGCAAAATAGCTCCCTAGAATGTTTTCCATACAAGCCCTTCGTAGACCCCTCACGACACAGAAAACTATGTACTCAAGCTTTGCGGCACTGGTTCTAGGTAGTACTTGCATCACATTGTATTCGAAATATGCTCTGAACCTCGGTTATGCGTGAGATGCTATAAAGAGGGAATACAAGGAGAAAATATCATAGAGCTGTTTCCATTGCTGCTGCAGATGCCGCTGTTTGTACAAAAGTATACAAAACAAGGCAGGAAGGAAGCGTTTCTCTGTTCCCCAACAACGGGAGCAATCTACTAGCAGAAGCTTTCATTCGTATGACTCTATTTCCATGCACATTTATATTTGTGCTTGTTTCATTCATATTTATACCTCCCTGGGATGAAACTTGATTTGTAAAGTATAATAGAGCTCGTGTCCTGTAAACACAGTCCATTTAATACTGCGAATATGCTATCTCCAGCTTATTCGATGTGTCGACACGCTTTATACTTAAGTTTATGAGATTATATGAATTTTAAGTGTTTGTACATCATGAAGAAATGAACTTCAATATTTTTACAATACAGTCAGATTGGACCAGTATGCTCGGGTTACTCGCTATCTGTAGGTGGAAAAAGGTATGTTTGTTTTATTTTTGATGCAATGAAACGTGTTAAGGGCTGTTCATAAACTACGTAGACAGTTTTTTTTGGGATTCTTAATCCCCCCTCCCCCTGCGTAGACAATTGTCCATACAAAAATTTTAAAATTTGTATCACTGGGCCGTGGATAATTGTCAACCCTCCCCCCCCCCTTCCCTACGTAGTATATGAACAGCCCCTTAATTGCAGTTATGAACAAAATTCAATTACTGATACAATAAGGGTCTGATTTTAGCAATATGTAAGTTTTAAATTTAAAGCTTTCCACAAGTAATTGCTTAATAATTGCAAGCTTGGTTATCTGATCACGCCCAAAGCTTCACAATTATCCATAAAATCTTAGAAAAGTATTCATTATGGACATTTGAAATTATATTCTAATTCACTTATTCATGTATCCTGCACGCCTAATGATGCATAGGACCAACGTGAATGTTTTGCATCCTGGGCGGCTACTCGCTTTTGCCATAACCCGGACCATTTATTTCCATAAGCCCCTGGGTCTGCCTCTGCTGCAATGTCCAGCCGGGTTCCAATTCAGCGCTTGCCCATCGTAGTGTGTGGCCAACCAACCTCCACTTACAATCTCGGATTTGTATTGATATTGGTATCAGTACATTACATCGACGATGGAGCTCAATATTCTAGATCCAGTTTTGAGGCCACCATGCACGAATTATATACCGCAGCCATAGGTTGATAACGACCTGTCGCTTTTGAGTGTTCTCCGCCGATACACACCTCGTATCGCTGGCGTATTGACAACACAGGTTTCACGTTTGAATAGAAAATTCGCATTTTGGTGCGTTGATTTATCTGATCAGATTTCCAAACATTTCTTAAACTCACAGAGCAGATTTAGCCTTCTTGCTTCGTGCACCTAAATTGTCACTCTTGGTCCCATCGCTATCTGACGCTATCTTGCTACCAACACATTGGAAACTTCCATCTTTGTTCACTGTTTGGACCGCTACTGTTAAAATGGCATGATTGTCCGTGTTAACATCCAACGATTTGGTCTTGTTGACGTTGATGGTGAGACCCACCGCAGTGGAGTGTTCAGCTAGGTCAATAATCTTAGAACGCTGTTGTGCTAAGAAAGCAACATCAGCCAAAAATTGAAATCATTGAGATACTCCATAGTGATAGGCTGCCAAATCAGCCCACGGTCCGGTACACGATCAATTGCACCTAGTGAGCTCATCGTTTTTGTATACTAATCAGTGAATCCAAACACAGAAAGCAACCAGTAATAAAGACAATACGCTTGCGTCTACTACCACAATAAACTTAATATAGCATGATCGATTGAGAGGGTAGATAGAAAACGATTTATTGTTTGCAATCTTTGTTGCAATAAACACGGTTGACGACAAAGCTTGATCAGAGCGCTAATATTATATCTTCAGGGAATCAAGAAAATCTTCCAATGCTTACCGACGATAAAAACACTAGTAAACGGACTCATGATCAGTGTACATCTCAGATCATAGATTTAAGTTACACATAAAGCATAATCAACTGATATGATAACAATCACTGTGTCTCGAAATCTAGGAACTTGCTTCGGCAAAGTTGTTCTGGAGGTCAAATACCCTACAATATGGATATTTTTTAAACCGGGATTATATGTAGATGTAGATGTTGAAACTGATATGATGTGTATAGACCAAAAATAGATGTCCGCCGCTATTTTGGAATACAAGATGGTGGCCATTGGATTCATAAAAACTGTCAAATACTCTACAATTCAGATATTTTTGGAACCGTGATGACGTGTAGAAGTCGAAAATCTCCGTCGTCTTCTACACTGAAAATATTATTTCGTTATTTCTGTTAAGTTCGTTTAGTAGATCCAGCTTTCGTACATAAACACATATTTCTTAAATTGTACTAAACATTGGTATTAAAGGGTGATACGGTCAAAATTTGGTCAAGGGAAAACGCGTGTAAATCGGTGAAATCGTTTATTTAAAAAATCAAATTAAATTTCTTTTTCAAGTTCAATTAGTATAAAATTCAGGAAAAATATTCAGTTAGGCTTCCGCTTTTCCAAATCCGAATTGCCGGGCCTTACGCTTGACCCCTGCCATCAGATTTTGTACAGCCACCTTGTCCACCTTCTTCGCCGCAGAAAGCCAGTTTGCCTTGAACTGCTGCTCGCCCTTAGCAGTTTTTTTGGTCTTCTTTAGGTTCCGCTTGACAATAGCCCAGTATTTCTCAATTGAGCGGAGCTCTGGCGTGTTGGGAGGGTTCTTGTCCTTGGGAACCACCTGCACGTTGTTGGCGGCGTACCACTCCATGGCCTTTTTACCGTAATGGCAAGATGCCAAATCCGGCCAAAACAGTACGGAACAACCGTGTTTCTTCAGGAAAGGCAGCAGACGTTTATTCAAACACTCTTTCACGTAAATTTCTTGGTTGACAGTCCCGGAAGCTATGAAAATGCTGCTTTTCAAGCCACAGGTACAGATGGCTTGCCAAACCAGATATTTCTTTGCGAACTTTGACAGTTTCATGTGCTTGAAAACATCTGCTACCTTTCCCCTTCCTTTTGCCGTATAAAACTCCTGTCCCGGAAGCTGCTTGTAGTCGGCTTTGACGTAGGTTTCGTCGTCCATTACCACGCAGTCAAACTTCGTCAGCATCGTCGTGTACAGCCTCCGGGATCGCGCTTTGGCCGTCGTATTTTGTTTATCATCGCGATTTGGAGTCACTACCTTCTTGTAAGTCGATAGTCCGGCTCGTTTTTTGGCTCGATGCACGGTTGTAGACGATACACCCAGCTTATTTGCGGCATCTCGGAGAGAGAGTTAGGGTTTCGCTTGAAACTACCGGCAACTCTCTTTGTCGTCTCAGCGGCTTCCGGTTTTCGATTTCCCCCCGATCCAGACTTCCTGGCTGTCGACAAACGTTTCCCAAACACTTTAATTACATTTGTAACGGTTGATTTGGCAACTTTTAGCGATTTTGCCAACTTTGCGTGCGAGTAGCTCGGATTTTCGCGATGCGCGAGCAAAATTTTGATATGTTGCTCTTCTTGCTTGGACGGCATTTTGACAACTGAAGAGTGAATTCCAAAATCAAAATAGGAGCAACATTCTACACACACACACCTTCAAAATGAGGGGTGTTCAGGTTTTTTAAATGCAAAATTGAAAGAAATACGTCAAGTTGATATTGACCAAATTTTGACCGTATCACCCTTTACCTGTCAACTGCCACATTGCTAATATAACACCCTATTTTTTTTGTAAAAAAAAGTTGGTTTTATTTGTCAGTTTGTTTTATAACAGTAATTATAATTTGTTTTTGTTTTTTTATAAATCGAGGTGAGTTTCAGTGCGTCTACATTAATTCTTTCATTACATTCACAAACAAAGCAGTTGTATTTAATAAAAACACTACCCGAGCAAAGTCGGATATCAAAATAATATCAAAATGGTTTAAAATTATGTTTTTTAAATCATATTGCTCACATATTTTGATACACTATTTTTAAATTTCTAGTTTCTATTTTGATACTTTTTGATATTTCTAAAAAATATAATTAAAAACAAAATTTGATATACTTTTTAAAAAAGCTTCCACATTTATCACTGAAATCTACATTTAGTTATTTTTTTTTTCTTGCGAGTCAATCAGCATGCTTACTATTTTCTTAATGAACATCACAAAAACAATTCAATCTGAACATTGCATTAGGTCCTAAGTAACATTGATCGATTCTCTTCGTCGACATTCTCTTTCGTTAATAACTTGAGTAAAAAACCGTTTCTTGTTGTGTTTGTCTATTACGTGCTAGATAAAAGCTTCTTTTACAGATCCGTGTGCTGAAAATACCTGGGAATGTCTTTACATGGCCGTGGAGATACAAAGAGAAAGTCGACGAAGATAATCTGCCAATGTTACTTAGGACCTAATGCAATGCTCAGCTTGAATTATGATTTGTAAAGTTATATTTTACAACATTTATTGATCTCTACCTGTGAATTCAATTTACTTATCGATATAAGATAGATATCGATAGAACTGATTGAAATATAGGTTTGTTTTTATTTTGAATAAATGAAAACTTATTGATAACATTTTTTGATTTTGAATCTTGATATCAACCAATAGATTTCAAAACATTCAGATTACTAAATTTGATATCATGATATCAAAATAACAACTTTTCTAGTTTTTGTTTTGTTTTCCTACCATAGTTATAATAACATATTGATTACTTATTTTGTTTTAAATTAACGAAATTACTGATATCAAAACGCATACATGGATTTGTTATCAAGAAAACATGATTTGTTATCTTTTTGTTATCCTTCATATACCATTAAGATCTCATTTTTGTTATGATTACTGTTAACTCGACCACACGGTAGGCAAAATATGTTATCACGAACGCTTATATCAAAATATCAACATTAGTTTTCATTTTGTTTTCATTCTCTGCTCGGGTAAGCACTTCCACGCGCCTTCTTCAGTCTACTCCTGCTAGGGCAGGTCTCACTAAGTCTTCAAAAGAGAGCCGTCTCCATCCATTCATGATTGCTGTTGAACCGTCCAAGCCGGGCCGACACGAGCACAAGCACAACATTTATCCAGAAGAGTTTCAGTAGTGTGATTGCCACAATGTGTGCAGTTTTCGTCCGGTACTCTTTGCATCACGAACAGTAGTTTTCGGTGCTCGATTTTCCCATTCACGAGCAGGTAGAGTTTCGATCGCTGCGTGAAGATAGCTGCTTTACTACAATGTTATGCCACGTGCGTAGCAGTAGAATTAAAAGCAAAAAAAACGTAACAAGGATAGCGGCTCCGGTGGTGTAGTGGTAAGCGTGATTGCCTCTCACCCCAGCAGGTCTGGGTTCAATCCCAGTCGGCGCTGCCGGGATGTTCTGAGACATAACATATCTGATCACGCCTTCCTTTGCGGAAGGGAAGTCCCCGGTTCATGAGTTGATGGATGGGTCGATATGTAGGGTCCAGGTGTGAGAGCTGCCTCCCTGGCGCCGGTAGCATTGGTGCTCGGCACGGAAAACAAGATCGACGGAAAACAAAGCAAGGAAAAAAAACGTAATAAGGGACATAGAGATAGAATAATTTGCTTTCTCTCTATACTCTTCACCCATGTCCGACACGAAATCACTGCTGTCAGTAATGATGGGTGTTTTGGGTCGCGTTCGGGTGTAAAGCAATAATCTTGAAACACAAACTCACCACAGTTTGGTTATAATCTTAGTATCGTAGCTTGTAAGTAAGCTAGGTTAGCAACGATGTCACAGCTTGTATACTTGTTGGGCTTGTATGCTTGTTATGCTTGTCCGCTGTTGTATGCTTGTTGATATTTGTCCACGAAAATCAAGCGTGAACATGAGAGAGATTGAAATTTCATTTTTTGATATTTTCTCACGACTGATACACACTGAATGTTTCAGGATGATATTTTCGAGGTATTCCTTTCGTGGGATGCTTTTATACAGCGTTACAGATAACGATTTTTCCGTTTTTACTTAATTTATTGAAAGGACTTTTTTACATTATTCAATATTACCAACAATATACGAAACTAACGATTTTAAATTGGCTCACTACTTGACTAGCCTAGCCAAGCAAATCGATTAACGTATCCCATTCTAGTCGAAATTCTAGTACTACACTATGTTTGTTTTGATTCGCTGTGAAAGTTTGACAGATAAAATGAGGGGTTATTGGATTTTCCTATGTTTCGAGGGGTGAATCGATTAGCTTGGGACCGAAGAGAGTACCAGAGCTGAGCTAAACGTTGAGCACGTTTCTTCGGGACCTACTAGTCTTAGAGTTACCTCTGTGATATTACCGATGACATGAACTGACAGGGTATTTTTGAACAAAATTGTATCTGAATTAAACCTGTTTAATTGTTACGGTTGAACATATAATCGGAATAATTTTCTTTAGCAAAACAAAATATGATAAGTTAAGCAAAATAATACAAATACGTACTAAAGTAATAAATGATTACGAGGGTCCCCTCCCTAACCATAGAGCCCGGGGAAATTGCCCCCTTTGCCCTCTCTCAAATCTAGCCATGATAACATCACAGAAAACTAGAAATGTAGTTGAAAAGCCGCAGTGAAGAGTTCTAAAATGGGTCTATTACCTAATGATACCATTAATTGACAAGTGGTCCACAATAGGGTCTATCATGTACAATTATAAAGCTTCTTCTCAGAGCAATATGGTGAAACAATTTGCATCAGCCAAGTTTTCACCTTCAGCATAATGGCAAGGATATTTTCATCGCTAATGTGATAATTTTCGAAAAATGTACATCCTTTCGTTTGAAAAATATTTCTAGTCATCTTAAAGTTCAACCAATTTCCAAAACTGGTGAAAAATTCGCGTCAACGCTTCTATTAGCATTTTCTCAGCGTCACGCGTATGAGTGACGTGTTTATTTGTTTACATTTATCTGCGCTTACTTCTCTGTCCATTCCAATAGACAGAACTGTCCAAAACTGTTTGAATACGATTTTACCTCGCTCCAAACTTCTCAGGTGATTGTGACTGTTGCCAGCAGCCTCTTTCAATTTGAATTGCGTGTTAACCAGCTGTTCCATTATCGGCAACTCGAAATCATTCGCATTTTGTTGCACATAAAATTAACGCTAGATTTGGTATAAATTTACGCGATATTTCGTGTAAATCTAAGCGCAATATCGCATAAATTAGCAATATTGTATGCAAGCTTGCAAACGATTTGGCTGTTTATGCCAAGTATAGCTCAAAATTAAACGAAAGGAGATTTTACGCGATAGTTAATGTTCAGAATTTTTTTCTGTGTAGCATAACAAATTGCACAGTTGTAAAAATGTAATCAGAATGTAGCTGAAAGAGTAAGGAGCCGTTTGCATATATTCAGTTAAGTGTTTTGATGAGAAAATGCAGTGAAATTAACATTTACATTTTGATTTACTAAATCAGTCAATGGGTTCAGAAGCCGACGTTTACCTTAAATTAAAACGGTACTCAATTTTGCATCATTAATATTCTTCTTTTTTTGTTCATCATACATTTCAGATATCCCGTCAACCACGACTACACCAACGAGTCCTTCGACGACTACAACGTTGCCAACTACAATGGACATTCCATACCGAAAAAATTGTAAGTATCAAAATAGCCAAAATTTTAATCACAGCCCTAGTAACAATTTCGGTTTTTGAGGGTTCTCTAGACCATGATTTAGACTTGTGGAACGCTTTAAAACCTCAATAAAGCTTCCAATGTTACTTGCGAGTAGCAATTCTATGCACGCTGGAAAGAAAAATAGCATGTTACCAGTTTTACAGTATGTAGATTTTTCCTAATTTTTGATTTCTCTACAAATATTGCTTCTATATATGAAAAAATTTCTACATTCTGTTCTTTGTAGTTAATAGCGATTTTACGTAGAAGTAATATTGCGAACAAAATGTATAATTATTGATAGGTTAGGCAAATTTCGCCTAAAAACACCCTAGGTGTGAGGGTTGTCAGAAGCAGTATGAAGCACCCCATTTATCCTATTCAGACATTTTTACGAATTTCTTTAATTTCCACCAAGAATCATAAAAAAAACGACTTACTTTTCATTGTAATAGAAACACCTCGTATATGCACGTTATGTGTATGGGGAAACTTTATAACAAAAAAAAGCATCGCTATATCTGTCACCACTTAAAAATATAGTTTTTTATCATTCACTTGACACCATTTTGAAAATAATCCACCGAGAGATCCCAAACAACTTTTTTTTTTTAACTATTTATAGACACATAATGTTAACGTAAGAAACAAACTTGTATGAGTACAAATGTTGTTGCTATCACAAGATCATGCAAAGTGAGGTTTATTTGGAAGCTCAACTTATAAAGTACACACTACGAAAAAGCCAAGGTAATGTCGGTGCCCTGACATCAGTTAAAAGTAACGAGAAAATCAATTCAACCGAACGCACTTTTCGTCTTGTTGCGATTGCAGTTTAGGAACAGCTAATTTTACCGGACATGTTTGTTTTTGTTCCATGATTCACACCTCGTGAAAAGATAGTTAATTCTTAGTAAAAAAATAAAAGGTGCTTTTTTTTTCCTTAATTTGTTTTCCGTCGATCTTGTTTTCCGTGCTGAGCACCAATGCTACCGACACCAGGGAGGCAGCTCCCACACCTATCGACTCAACAACTCGTGAACCGGGGATCCCTACGTGATCAGAGATGATATGCCTCAGAACATCCCGGCGACGCCGACTGGGATTGAACCCAGGCCTGCTGGGTTTACATTACGAAAATTGTTAGTTGGGTTGTGGCTGTTGGTTGCATTGCGGTCGCAACGGAAGATCTAATAATGATCAGAGAATAACTGACTAGATAAGGTGCGTCCATCGAGCCACGTCTCTGTCAATACATCAACGTGATAATAGAGGTCCGAGCTGGCTAGCAGGAATTCTTTGACACTAGAATTCATACCACCGACATTTTGGTAGAAAATCAAAATGTTAATGGTGCTAGTAGCCGAGTATGAATCATCAACATAGCCACTGCAATGTGAACTCACGTCAGGAAGAGAAACTTCTGTATTCGCGCTGTACTTGCCTGATAAAGCAGGCTGGGCTACTTCCGACCACAGGACTGGGACGACTGTGAGCGCAAGCAGCAAATGGCAGGACCGGGTCAGAGAGATTATGAGCTTCCCTAGTATCTTTCACGATGCGTCCCGGGTCATTAAACAATTTTCGGGTACAGTTGAGTTATCAATTCAGAATCGATGTTAATCGTGAAACTGATTGGCTGAGATTGTGAGAAGAATTGTCACGCAGAGTATGTCCAATATTACAAATATACTAGCCTGGAAAAGCTGTCACTGAGTTGAATGATGTCTGCAAGCGGAACTGGGTTGAGGAGGTCAGGGACTCCCAAAGAGCTTTCTACGGTGCGTCTCGGATGTGAATAAGCCAGGAAAGCGTTCGTTCTATGCATAACAGCCTTAGCTACGGGTAAGGCGGCAACATTAGACCCGACTGTCATAGTGCGATCCCGATGAAAGAACGTTTTGGCTGAACGACGAGAATGTGTATTTGTTATATTGTAGCTTTCGTGAAGAACCATCGATGAAGAAGTAGCTTGAAGAAACTATCACTTTGAACAAGAGTTCCCGGTTGGAAGATGTCATAGTACATTCCAGCATTTGTCTCGGTTGTTCCATGATAATAGAATTATTATTGTCGGCATCAAGATCTGGACATGTTAAACCACGCACTGGACTAGCACTGGAAATCAAGAATCCATTAGGAGCAGAATTACTATGATAACACACATACTTGCCAAAAATTACAATTCAAGCTGAACATTGCATTAGGTCCTAAGTAACATTGATCGATTCTCTTCGTTGACCTCCTCTTTCGTTAATAACTTGAGCACATAACTGTTTCTTGTTGTGTTTGTCGTATTACGTTCTAGATAAAAGCTTCTTTTATCGATCTGTGTGCTGAAAAAACCTGGGAATGTCTTTACATTGCCATGGGGATACAAAGAGAAAGTCGACGAACAATCGCCGGCTACCTCGCATAACTGGTTCCAAAGGACAGCAAAGCCGTAAGCGACGATGGTTTGTTGATATTTGGAACCAAATTCACGTATGGAAAATCAATGAGTGTAAAGGGTGATACGATCAAAATTTGGTCAAGGGAAAACGCGTGTAAATCGGTGAAATCGTTTATTTAAAAAATCAAATTAAATTTCTTTTTCAAGTTCAATTAGTATAAAATTCAGGAAAAATATTCAGTTAGGTTTCCGCTTTTCCAAATCCGAATTGCCGGGCCTTACGCTTGACCCCTGCCATCAGATTTTGTACAGCCACCTTGTCCACCTTCATCGCCGCAGAAAGCCAGTTTGCCTTGAACTGCTGCTCGCCCTTAGCAGTTTTTTTGGTCTTCTTTAGGTTCCGCTTGACAATAGCCCAGTATTTCTCAATTGGGCGGAGCTCTGGCGTGTTGGGAGGGTTCTTGTCCTTGGGAACCACCTGCACGTTGTTGGCGGCGTACTACTCCATGGCCTTTTTACCGTAATGGCAAGATTCCAAATCCGGCCAAAACAGTACGGAACAACCGTGTTTCTTCAGGAAAGGCAGCAGACGTTTATTCAAACACTCTTTCACGTAAATTTCTTGGTTGACAGTCCCGGAAGCTATGAAAATGCTGCTTTTCAAGCCACAGGTACAGATGGCTTGCCAAACCAGATATTTCTTTGCGAACTTTGACAGTTTCATGTGCTTGAAAACATCTGCTACCTTTCCCCTTCCTTTTGCCGTATAAAACTCCTGTCCCGGAAGCTGCTTGTAGTCGGCTTTGACGTAGGTTTCGTCGTCCATTACCACGCAGTCAAACTTCGTCAGCATCGTCGTGTACAGCCTCCGGGATCGCGCTTTGGCCGTCGTATTTTGTTAATCATCGCGATTTGGAGTCACTACCTTCTTGTAAGTCGATAATCCGGCTCGTTTTTTGGCTCGATGCACGGTTGTAGACGATACACCCAGCATGCGGCATCTCGGAGAGAGAGGTTAGGGTTTCGCTTGAAACTACCGGCAACTCTCTTTGTCGTCTCAGCGGCTTCCGGTTTTCGATTTCCCCCCGATCCAGACTTCCTGGCTGTCGACAAACGTTCCCCAAACACTTTAATTACATTTGTAACGGTTGATTTGGCAACTTTTAGCGATTTTGCCAACTTTGCGTGCGAGTAGCTCGGATTTTCGCGATGCGCGAGCAAAATTTTGATACGCTGCTCTTCTTGCTTGGACGGCATTTTGACAACTGAAGAGTGAATTCCAAAATCAAAATAGGAGCAACATTCTACACACACACACCTTCAAAATGAGGGGTGTTCAGGTTTTTTAAATGCAAAATTGAAAGAAATACGTCAAGTTGATATTGACCAAATTTTGACCGTATTTTAAACAGGTGAGGCACAGTAGATTTATCGTCGCTTTCTTTCTCCGACTGATTAAATGGATGACAGAGTTTGACTTCACACTCCTTCAACCGTTTAAACAGCGGGATAACGAAAGAGATGGTAAACTCAATGAGCCTTACTCATTTAGATCTCATTGATGGATTTTCAGTAGGCCGATTTGACTGCACATCCCGCCCCTGTTTGTTCGTTTTTCGCTTCAGATCAGACCATCCAACCAACACGGGGAAAAATCCGATCTCCGAAATGAGAAAAATGACTCATGATTTCATGAACACAGCGTATTTTCGTGTTATGAAAATACACCATGAATAATATTCATGAAATCATGAGCAACTTTTGCGTAACGCAGCAAACATTCCCAAAATCATGAATCATCCTAGTTGAAATCATGAGCTTAATTCATAGGTTTAACTTTTAACCAAAAAATGTAAAAAGAATAAAATAAAGCTTCAGACTGGATTCGAACCAAGAACCCTGAGATCATTGAACCCATACTTTGACCACTAACCTTTCAGTACTTGTATAAGAAGGAAGGCAAAAGGCATATAAGAGCTACCTATGTAGTGCGGTTTAAGAACACGGTTTGCCAAGTACGTGTAACGCTTGTAGCGGTCTTGATTCCTCTGCATTATGAAATCATGAATTTCCATCCCGAAATCATGAATCATTGTTACGATTTCATGGGATGGCAAGTTTTTTCATTTCATGATTTTTTATTCATGAAAATGGAATCGGATTTGTTTCCGTGAATAGAGCGGAGGTGGAGGGAATGTACACTGTCATTTTCTTTATCCTACGGATTCGATTGTGATAGTGTGCATTCTACTCCAACATTTGCAATGAAATTGACGTGCCCTTCTCAAAAAAAACTATCCCGTGGAAAGCTTAACTAGTATTGCGAATTTCGTTATTCGTTTTGTTGGAAGGAGATTCTCTTAAGTGTCTCTGCTTATGGGTCCGCTCAACCCAGTTTGGCCCTTCATACAGCAATATGTTGAATTCGGAACGATAACAAAATTTGATCTTTCTATTAAGTGGAGCCGCATGCAGGGCAAGACCCAAGCTAGGTTGGCGGCTACTTACATACATACAAGTCATGACTCATTTTTGTAACTTTCAAATTGTGGAGGGTGTGCATACAACCATATCTTTTTTTTTTATCCTTGATTTGTTTTCCTTCGATCTTGTTTTCCGTGCTGAACACCAATGCTACCGACGCCAGAGAGGACGCTTCCACACCTGGACCCTACCTATCGACCCATCAACTCATGAACCGGGGACCAACGGCTTTACTTCAACAGAGATGTTATGCCTCAGAACATCCCGGTGGCGCCGACTGGGATTGAACCCAGGCCTGTTGTGGTGAGAGGTAATCACGCTTACCACTACACCACCGGCGCCGCTACAACCATATCTTCTTAATAAACATTTTTATTTTTGAGTGATCTTTCGCTCTCCACTACACCAAAAGGTTCGATGCTGAGCCGTCTGGCATTGGACACTCAAAACTCAACCATAATCAAAACAGCAACAAAAATTTTAAGAAAAAAAAATAATGGTTGAAAATTCATTTATATCATTTTGAATCAACAAAAGGAGAGAAAAAAGAACAAACTATGTGCTGCTTGTGGGTTTAATATCCTTAAAAAGATGCACAACTGAATACAATAACATATTACAATATGTTTAATTTTATTACCAGAAGTTAATCAGCAAATTTTTAACGACGGTTTACATACAACACTTAAAAAAAATAATAGAAAATTAAATCAAATTAATATCTGTGAAATTCGCTTCATTAAGAAACATTTGATCTTAGTTTTGAAGGACAATTTATGTTTTATTTATTGAAGATCTCTTGGTAGGATATCATACTTGAAGAATAGGTGAACAAAGTATAAAAAATGTTGTGTAAATGGTAACATGTTTACCAAAATGTTTGCAAATTTCGATATAGATTTAATCTACTGCGTACATATATTCCAACTTTTGTTGTTAATCCCTGTTTACTGTAAGCGTCATGCAACCAACCACCATGCAGACTAAATTTCTCTTACATCCAATATAAGGTTGGATTTATTGCATCCTCTGCATGCGTTTCATACAACAAATATAATAATAGTTCATACAATGGACTGCTGCTTTCCTTTATTTATTTAACGTCGGTCTCTGCTCCGCAATCTAGTGCCAATCACCGACGGACATCGATTGCCATCCATTGACGGCAATCGAATGTGCAGGAAGGCAGCTTCCACACCTGCGTAGGATATCGCACCCATTCACAACACACATGGGCCGGGACCAACGGCTTTACTTCCCTTCCGAAAGGAAGACGTGACCAGAGATTTTTAGGCCTCAGAAAAATCCCACCGACCTCGGCTGGGATTGAACCTAGACCTATTGGGGTGTTAGAAAGCAGTCACGCTTACCACTACACCACCGGCGCCGGCTAATGGACTGCTGCGTACATGCAGGTTTATCCAGAATGCATATATTTGTAGAAACAAACAATAGGGTGCGTGTGGTATTTTTGCACTGAATTCAATATCAATACCTCACTCGTGTGTTGCATCATTAAAATCATTGTGTTAGTGCTTCTATGTCTGAGAAAAGTAAAAAACTTTCGGTAAATAAAAAGATGGCTACGCAAGACCGCATTTATTCGTCAGTAGTTGTTCATTATCTTAGGCCGGAATTTTTTTTCTTCTGATGAAAAAACTTCAATCAGGATCAAAAAATTAACCGGCAAAATATCAGATGGCTTGCAGCTAGACGCAATGAAGTTCCAATCATCATGTCAACCAAATTTCCGACGCACGTGATGGTTCTAGGAGTTGTATCCATATTTTTTGTGAAAGGGCTGAAGGTAACAGGCGATATTTGGACGTTTTGAAGAATGTTTGTTGTACCGTGGATGGAGAAGGACTACTGGACGTCATTTTATCTTCCAGCAAGACGGAGTTCCAACTCACAATGCAAAGAAACGCAGAAATGGCTTACAGAAAATGTTCCGGAGCTATGGGAGAAAGTACTTTGGTCACCTGGCAGTCCCGATGTCAATCCTCTGGACTAGTTTGTGTAGGGCATCGTAGAATATAGCCCCGCATACAACAATTGGTTCGTTAAAATCAGAAATAAAGCAGGTGATTGCTTCTTTAGATCGAGAGATAAGAAAACGCGCCTGCAGTAGTTTCCGCAAGCATTTGACGACAATTATTGAAAACCAAGGCGACTTTTTTGAATGAAACTCCTTAAAAATATAAGTTTTGCATACTCTTCATGCAGATCTGTAATATAAAACTTACATTTTCCGGTTGGGTGCACCATTAATCGAGTGATCAGCTAGTTGCCTCGACACGGTACCAGTAAGGTATGATGTGATTTATGAAACCAACCACGTTTCCAGAACTAGCAGACCAAATCTCACTGGGTTGGTCGTCGATCGAGCGGGAAGCAATTCATGTCTTTTGTAAACTCGGACATCAGGGTAGCCTGGATATTAGACCAAACTCCACTCTGTGTGATGGTAATTCCAAACAGCACTTTGTTTAGTTTTTCGTCGTTACGGAATGCCAACAGCACTTGACGATCATTCAGCAGCCAAGTAGACTGGAGCACCAACAGGCTGAGCATAGTTCCTTCATAAGCACACGATGCACCCGACGAGGAACGAGACTTCTCCTTTTCCTCTTTTGTTGCAGCTTTGGTGGGGTAGGAAGTAGGAATGCATGTTCGATATTGATAATGCATTTAAACTTTGCAAAAATAAAAAATTATAATTTAAATTCAATATTTAACAATCTACATTTAACATTATTTAAAGTTTGTGTTCGATTTTACTATGAGATTTTTTTTTAGGTACAGTAGTTTGGCAACTGCCGTACTGACTATTTTTCTTCTTCATTAATCGGTCAAAAGTAAGACCATGCTGGAGGTGGCTAGGTTCAATTCTCCCGGTCCGGTCTAGACATTTTTCGGGTTGACAAATTTGTATGACTTCCCTGGGCATAGAGTATGATCACACAATAATACCAATGCAAAAAAGGTACAGACTTAGAAAGCTCTCAAAGAACAACTGTGGAAGTGCCAAAGGAACACTAAGTTGAGGTTGAGGTTTGGCGTTAAGTCGCATCATAAAATACCCTTATATTTTATATTTTATATATTTTGTGCTGCCAAATATGGAGACGCCTAAAACGGAACACTGCAGTAATTAATTATTTTTTTAATTCTTTTTGTCGTATTTACCGATACTAGAATCACATTTTATCTCTATATTTTTTGCTCTTATATGTTTTCATCGTCTATGAGTTAAAACGTATTTAAAATAGGGGAAATGGATGTAATGTCAGCCTAAATGCCCCTAATTTGAGCCTGTAAATAAATTCAGCAATCGACTAAATTTTCAATAGCGACCAAAAATAGCCACCAGTACCGTCCCAATGATGCGTTCATCTAGATAAAATTGATAAATAGCAGATTTTCAGCCATGGGCCCAATCTTAGATCCAATTTCCCCTATATAAGCTTTGTTTCAAAAGTCCAAAAGTAAGCTTATATACAAATAAAAAAATAAAAATATAGAAATTATTGAAAGATATTAGGTCAGTTCGCATACTTTCTGTTTTTTTATTGTTTTTGCTGAAAGTTGCCACAGGACAAACTTGTTTATAGGTCTAATATTATATCTAATATTACAAATCATTGAGTTACCGATAATGGAGTCCGACCTATATATGATATTAAGATTGTATGACAAAAGATCGCATGACAAAATGACGAATGACAAAAAGTGGAATGGACAAACGGTCGAATAAATAATAAGGTCGAATGGAAAAAAGGTCGAATGATGAGAAGAGATACAAAAGATCTAATGGAAAAAGGGCGATTTATTCAAAGGATTGTATGACAAAAAGTTGAATGACAAAATCTTGAATAACAAAAAGACAAAAGGTCGAATGATTAGAAGGGGGACAGAAAATCGAATGATTAGAAGAGGGACAAAATATTGAATTATGGTAAAGGGGACAAAAGGTCGAATGGTCTAAAGGTCGAATGATGGAAAGGGGGAGAAAAGGACGAATGGACAAAAGGTTGAATTATGAGAAAGGGGACAAAAGGTCAAATGGACAAACGGTTTAATGATGAGGACTAAATTTCGAATGGATAAATGGTCCAGTGATAAGAAGGGGGACAAAAGGCCAAACTATTCAAAGAAGAATAATACTCTAATACCCAGTGCCATAAACCATAACAACATTAATATTCGAAACTTCTGCCCGAATAACAATTTACCATACAAAAACAGGCAGGTGGATTGCGCCTACACTAAGCTTGCCTTGTGGAAGTTCTACGACAATCCACAGCTGTTCCAGTTGACTGGAAATGGGTGACGTATTTACGTAGCCGGCTAGTCTCGTTGATACTGCATGCAGGCTACCGCGCGATTTTTGACTGTTTATGGGAGACCGATCAGTTCTGAAGACGGAATAGAGTGTCCCGGAAAGTTGCGATGAGTTAATTCGGTTGTCCAGCCACGTTTCCGTCAGCACAATCAAATAATATTCGGCCTCTCCAACAGCCAGGAAAAACGAGTCGATTTGAGTTCTCAGCCCACGCACGTTTTGGTAATAGATCCGGAGACCATTTGAGGAGCAATCACGGGAGCTGGAAATCGAAAGGACATCAAGCTCGGAATTGCAATCATACTCGCCTGAGATTGCAGGTCGGAAGCCCCCGATACCATCACCGACCACAGGACCGGGACGATGAAGATGTCGGATGTTAACAGCAAGCGCGACTGGGTCGGGAGGTTCGGAAGCTTCCTCAGTGCCTGTTTTAGGGTGTCCCGGATCCGAGGAAGAGCAGGTGATGGCATAAAACTGCTGGCAGTTGGCAGGACGGATGCATATACATGATCTGGCTAGTGCGGAGGCAGTATCACGCAAAGGAGATGCTGAATCGTCAGTATACTTGCCAGTAATAGCTGGTTGGAAGACTCTCGACCTACATCTACACTCAGGGCCGAGGCGACTATGCTGAGCGCTGGCTGGAATAAGTGCGACTGAGGCAGAGAAATCGGAGCGTCTCGGTGGTGATGGTGGGGGTCGTGATGCAGTAGAGGTAGCAGTATTATTCTTGGAGATCGTGGAAACATCGTGAATAGCGGGTTGGAAGACCCCATCTCCAATCCCACACACAGGGCCAGGACGACTGGTGAACGAAGGCGGGAAAAGGTCGACTGTGGGGGGGGGGGGGGGGATTAGGGACTTCCATTGAGTTAACATCGTTGCGTTGCACTCTGCACCACTGTGGTGAGAGAATCGGTGGCTTCCGCGATGCTGACATCAATGCGTCCCGTCCCGCGTCCTTTAAATAATGAATTTGTATCTCATTCCTGTTCTGTCATTCTTACATGATATTCATCATATTTGCTTGCTCTGACTAAGTGTTTTACTTTTTCTTGAATTTTCAGACAAGAACAAAATTTGGCCAATGGATGAATACGCGCCTTCTAATAAGATTCTTTCAAGTGACAGTAGTGATTCATGGAACATAGAATTATCGAAAGATAAAGGTAAGCTTTAGGTTAAGTATTCCAACGATGAGAAAAAATTCAAATAAAAGTCTCAAGTATCAAGAATGGATTACATACATGGTATTGAACCGATTTCTATTTTCTATAATTTGCAGAACGATACAGGGAAAACTCCGCTACGCTTGAAGACCAGCGTGAAAAAGAAGCGTTTGTAGACAATGACACAAAATCGAACGCTTCCTCTACGTTGAAACTCAACCTTAAGGACTTGACTTTACTTCTCGCGTTGCTTATGATGATTAACTTTAGGTGATTGGTTCAGCACTATCAGTGATATGAAACACAAAACAAATTTATGCCGAAAAAGAAAATCTAATTAAATTGAACTATTTACTTGAAGATAATCCAAATCAGATGCGTACTTGAGCGATTTCGGTTATGCAACAGGAAACATAAACAAGATCTGAACAAAACACAAATAGAAAAGCATAAGTAAGGAATTAATGTTATACAATAAAGGTAATTAAATTTTATAATAAAATGAGACTGGGCGTTCTCTTTATTCTGTTTGTATCCGAATGCCATATTGCAGAAGTTTATACTTATAATTGATAGTGTTTCGTTCGTCTTCACTTGTAGCAGGTAAGTTTTCAGAGTGTTGTTTTTTGTTGGTGTCTCGAACAGGATGTGCTTACATTGGATTAAAACCGTTGTTTAGCAAAGTTTGTTTGTGTTCTGTGGAACGTTTCTGACTAAAAATTTGGACAAAGGCGTAACATTTTAAGGTAAGGTCATAGTGGCGCCAATGGTGTAGTGTTAAGCGTGATTACCTCTCACCCCAGCAGGCCTGAGTTTTTGTCAATTCTCAGCATTGACGATTTTGTCGATGCAAAATGACAGTCAGTCATCAAAAGTAGGTATCTAAATATCACTTCTAATCGATTTGGTACAGCTAAAACGTTGCCCAAGAGAGTATACGTCTATTATTGTTTATTTTTAAGTTATTCATGAATTGCTGCAGAAATGATTGCCGTATTTTTGCATATTTCCTTTAAGATCTCTATAATATTTACAATACCTTACAGAAACGTTAATTACCTGTGATTTATTGGGAAAAGTATACAAGTAAATAATTCAAAATATTGCATTTTTGAGAGTTTTTCTGTGTTATGGTGCTTAAAAATATCAATGTATAGATCAAACTCGTTCAAAAATCCAGCATATCCAAAGTGCGATGCGACGCCAAAATTTAAAAAAATATATCATATTTGCCAACCGCTAGTTTTATTCATATAACAAAAGTAGTGTCAGCGTCTGGCTGAAAATCTTAATAACAAACCATCCAAAAGTACAGTGTAGAAGAATATGCTAGGAGTTTCTTTTAGCCTAGCCAGAAAATGCGTGGATATGAATCATATTATAATCAATTTTGCGGTAGCGGAATTGATCAAACAATAAATTAAAGCCGTTAAATTACATGTTTTCTTTTTGTCCCAATGAAATGATCATGTAAGAGGGGGGCAAAAAAATAAGAATCTTTCAATTTAAACATATTATTTATTTTCAATCCAAAAATACAGGGATTCTGTATTAGATAATTAACCACTTCATTCGAGCTTCGACTCAAACTTCGGAAAAAAAACATATTCTGTGATTTTTCCTTCTAGAACCTGGAGAAAAGTTGACAACATTCATTTGTTCTATAAAAAAACATAGTAATTTGTTGGCCTAGTTTTTTTTTTTAATCGCTGGGAGAGAGTCACTCCAAAAATGCTTGATAAAGTGGCCCATTATTATGCATATTCTAGATTTTAGAATCGTGATTTTGCTAGCCAATAAACAATTTAAAGCAATGTTTTGGGAAAATGTCGAGGCTTGGTTTACTCAACTAAGAAAATACTACGAAGTAAGGTTGGGAAGTGACATACAGTGTAATATAAATTTGAATCGGCCAAACATATTAAAGAAATTCTCTGAATGAAACAAAAATAATAATTGTTTTTTTTTTCATGTTCCCAAACTACTTCTATTTGAAATAAATGCCATTAAATGCATATTGAATAATTCTAATTGCCATCTTATTGTATAAAGTGCTATAGGCTCTATTCATTGGAATAATGTCATATGACGTCGAAAAAAAAAATGAGAAAGTTGCATTTATTATCCATTTTATTCAATTCACGCCTTCCACAATTTGAAGATGTGTGTTGAATCACGTTACATGCGATACGGCACTCTATCATCATAAGTATAATTAAGACAAAATCAAACTCGCAAGCCTTGCTTGAAAAGTTGAACGATGATGTGCAAAATCATCAATAAAAGAATTATAAAAGATCTTCTCAGCAGCAAGGCTGCCCGAAAATCGTATAGAAGAAATGGTTCTTTTGTGAGCAGGGGTGAGAAATAATGGCGATAATGATAACGATAATGATGATGACATCAAGTTTTCTTCGTCGCCGAGGTGGAACCGAGATTGAAAGTAGACAGTTTATATTGATTCGGATGTGCTTCTAACGTTTCGAGCGTTGGATTTTATAGCTCTCACAAACCAATTACGTAATTAAATGCCGGAGTGAGCTCAAAAGTTATACCAACTTCTTCCGCCAAAAAGATCGGTTCATGTATAAAAGATATTTTAATTATTTTATGTGACCCAGAAGGTAGCTCAGTTTACGGCTACATTCGCAAGGTCGAATCTAGTGGAGGGGAAAACTGTGGAAAAACTTTCCGATCCTTATGTGTTACACATAAAACTCACCTTGCTCCCACGTGGCATAAGAGGAAGTTCGTGTGGAAGAGAACTGCTTTTTTATTTAGTGTTTAGTTAAGAATTCATTTTGATAAAGTTTTGATTTATGCTGGAAATTTTACTCCTTTGTTTCAGGTTTCACGCGTTCTACCGATCTTTCTGCACCCTACGCTTTTGAGACCATCTTGGGTTCGTAAATAAAATTAAGCTTCTGCTCTGGAAGTGTGAGTTAATTAATAAAACATTCAGCAGACACTTTTGTATTTAACAGCTCTAGTCAAGCATTGACTTAACAGGGTATTTTTGTTTTCTTTAGACATGGAAAAGTTCAGATTTACCGTAGTTAACCGACTGCCGGGTTATTTATAAGGACATTAATGTTTTTATTAAGTACCTATCACATCCACTTTATAACATTATAAATATGTGTGGTGTTTCTTTGGAATTAAAATACAACGAAATGCATATTATGATCATTATATTGAAATCTTGGTTATTTCTTAATGGCAACTATGGAAACATGATATAAAATCAATGAAATGCTTCTTAAACCTTGGAAAAATAATACCACATGCCCGTCACTCCGCTCATCTGACTAAAAAAATACATTTTCTTATTTCTATATAGTCTCCGTGATTTTTATGGGGAAGAAAGTAGATAACCTACATTTTAAAATTCTTCTTTAACCTATGTTGAACGCTAAACTAATGCGTAGCAACATAGGTTCATGCTCCTGCCTATGTTTTTTTTTGCTCAGAGTAGCATAGTGACGGGCAAGCGAGAAATGTTTTTTTTTCAGAACCTTTTTTATTGACTAAAAAAAATACAACAGGACAGTACAAAAAAGCACAACAGGTGAGTAGCTTCGCGGTATAATCTTGTAGAATGATCCGTTCTGGATAGACGAAGGTATATACAACATATTAACATCGTCCACACACTATCCCGTTTCGAAGATACAAAATATTATAAGGAGAAATTTATTTGAAAACAGGTCAATCTGGTTTCCGTGTCGAGAGTACACATATTGTAGAATATTTGAAAATGTTTTATCTAAAACCGAAAACCGCCAGCTTGAATTCCAAAATTAAATTTTGTGTCTCCACACATTGTTCCCATTCGCAAAATACCCGTATTATAGAGTATTAAAGATTGTACTTGAAAAAAAAATGCAAACATTTCTTTGGTGTACAACTTTTTATTGCATGGCTAAAAATTAATGGCGGCAAGCTGGCAGAGGAAGAAAAGCGAAGTTGACCGACCCCTTGAACGCAAGGAAGGTGAGGGATCTGAACCTTTCGATTCTGGACGTTGCCAAGAAGGTCAATTTTTCCATCTGGTTCGTCCAGCAGACAATTAAGCGGGCCGGACTTCATGTCTTCAAGGTAAGCCGATAAACACAGGAACCGATAAACATAATACGGTGGTCAGATCCCGTGTCAGGAACAGGGGTGGCAAATGTCATTTTCAATGAAAGATCTCACGCGATATTTACAGAGATATATCTGTCACTATCATCGGATGAGAAAACCATGATAGAGATTTTCTTCAAAATCTCATCGAATTTTTTGTCATGACAAAACGTGACAGTGTTGTGATCATCGTAATTACTAGCTAATTTATTGCTATTAAAGTTACTTGTATCGAGGAAATCTTAATAATATATTCACTTTACCGATTACATACGGTTGCTTGCATAAATTCATCTAAATCAGTTAGAAATGTTGATGTCAAAATCGTATAAGAATTATTCTCATGACTGCTTGATCATTGGAAAATGACAAGAAAGTTAAAGATAGGTAGTTTCGTCTCGTGATAGTGAGAGGACATGTTTTCTCATTGTCACATGACGGCCGTGATATTTATCAGCTCTGGTCAGGAAGCTGTACCGAAATGCATCGTAATGGACGATGAGACGTACATTAAAGTGGACGCCAAGCAGATCCCCCTGGCTTAAAATTTTTTGTCGTCAAATCCCACCTGGATGTTCCGGAGAAGTTCCGGAAGAAGAAGGTCGACAAATTTGCCAAGAAGTATTTAGTGTGGCAGGTGATCTGTGGGTGCGGAAAATTCAGCAAGCCGTACATAACGACCGGCACCATCAACGGCCAAATATATAAAGAAGAATGCCTCCAGAAGCGCCTGCTATCTTTCCTCTGGTTCCACGAAGGTGACACGCTGTTTTGACCAGATCTGGTATCGTGCGATTACGCAAAACCGGTGATGGAGTGGTAGGTCAACTATGTTGTTTTTGTGCCGAATGAGGCAAATCCGCCAAACTCGCCAGAACTTCGCCCAATAGAAAATTTTTGGGCTATTATGAAGGGCAAGCTCCAGAAAACAGGAAAGGTCTTCAAAAACTACAAGGATTTGAAGAAAGAGTGGATGAAAGTGTGTAAGAAAGATGGCGTAAGTATTACACAGGATTGGATTATTTAGCCTAAGAGAGGAGGTTGAATAAAGCAAAACATAGCTAATATGTGTTTATTTATTCCCTGAGAGTTTCAAAAATATCCGTTTTAAAATGATTTTTGGACATTCTGTTTATCTGTTGCATTTTTTTTCGAGTACAGCTTAGCTAGATAGCTTTTCAAAATTCGATAGCCACCACCTTGGATTCCAAAATGGCATTTATCATAGACTTGCGTCATCTACACGTCGTTCCCGTTCTGAAAATAACAATATTCTACAATAAAAAGCCGCTATAGACGCATTTCGCGCCAAATCGTATTCGGAGCTGGCAGCACCCTCTCAGATTTCAATGAAACATTCTGGATGTGTGGACCTTGACTAAATATGCCACTTAGCATACTTAGTTTTTCCAAAATTTATCTAGACTAACATTTGAGAAGGGTCAAACTTTTTCTGCCGATTTTTTTCAAAAAAATACTATGGAAAAATGACAACTCCTACAAAAATGTGTTGTATGAATGACTTTTAGGAAGTTGTCCAAGTTACCGAAAAAAAATACTGAAAAAAATTCATTTGAGACCTACACTGAAAAAAATCGATTTTTAAAATTTAAAGTCGATTTAAAAAAAATGTCCATGTTTGATTTGGATGAAACTTTGCCTCAAAATAGGTAATTATGTTTACTACCAACCGTCCATACATTACGAGATGGGCACTTTTAAGGAAAAAAAGTTTTTCTTACAAAAACTTTTTCATGTCTGAACTGATTTTTTTTTTTATTTGCCATTTTCACACAAAACTAAACCAGTGAAGCTCAAAATCATCTCAGAATCCAATGAAGCTCAATTTGCGATTCAATTTTGTCTTATCAGCACTTAAGTTCACTTTGATTAATCGAGAATTTCATATGAAAAGGGCTCATGATGCATTTCTCGCCAAATCGTATTTGGAATTGGCAGCACCCTCTCAGAGTTCAATAAAACTATTTGGACATGTAGACTTTGTCAAAAAACATATCATTCCCTTATTCTGTTGTCTACTACTGATGCAAAATTTGATAATATGTGAGAGAAAAAATACAAGATTTTTCATATATCAATTATTTATATATTTTCAATGTTTTAAACCTATTTTCATACATGCTCTTTTTTCCTTTTTCCAATCAAGTTAAATATTTTTGGTTCATCTTCTGAATTAGAATACCTTTTTGCCGCTACTTTGTCACCAGTTATAGGCAAAAAAAAGTGGAATTTCTGTGTGCCAGATATTGTCTTTGTGCTGTTATATAGTTCTTCGAGTTCTTCTGACATTTCGATGTACTGTTTAGTGGATATGTACTCGAAACGAAGTTTTGTGATATTTTTATCTGTTTGTTCAACTGCCCAGTTATATAATTCTCGTGGAGTTGTTATGGTGTTTCCATAATCTCGAGCAAGACTAGCTCTCTTTGCCATTCGCTTGAGAGTGCCACCAATGGCATCACAGGGACCTTTTCCATGAGACGTTGCAAAAAAATGCTGCTTCTAATCCATGCTTTGACTGAAATCTACACAGACTAGCAAAGTTTTTTTTTTTATTTTTGTATTGTGATGCTGCCCCATCTGACATAAAAGTAATTTTAGAAAAATCTATCGATTGTTTAATAAAATCTATCATTTTTGAGATGAACAACTGAACTGCAACTGTATCGTGAGTCATTACTTCTGATATGATAATGAAGCTAACATTTTCAAGTTTATTGTCTTTCTTATAATAAACTTCAAATGGATGTATTGTTGCTTGAGAATTATTCCAGTGATATCCTTGAGCAGCGTTTTGGATAAGGAATGAATAATTTTCAGAAAAATCACAAATTGCTAGAATTTCGCCTTCTTTTAATGATTCTTTTTTATTTCTTAGAAAAGATGACTGTTGTTTTTAAATAAAGTCATGAGTTATAAGTTTGTTAATTTTATCAATGAGATACGGAACAAATTCATCAACAAGCCTTGTCGTTTCCAAATTACAACGATCAGTATTCAGCCACTGTTGAAACACAACATCTTGTTTGTCATTTGATTCTAATAGCAAAGTAAGTTCCTCTTCAATATGTTCATTGGAAGCACACTTTTCGCAAGCACGGAAAAAGCAATCAGTTGTTCTAGTAGAAATATTACAAAGCATTTTTTCTATTATTGCATCTTGTGACATAATTCTTAAACTGTTGATCATTAATTTTACATTTTCATGAATTGTACAAATACATACATTATGTATACCAGTAGAATCAAGCAAAATACAATGTTTTGGTCGAAATTGTGTAAATACAGTGAAACCAATATTAATATCATTATATTTATCAACAAAAATCATGTACGCTTCTTTGAGGGACATCATTAACAGGTGTTTTTGAACGTGTTCTTTTCATCCATTTCTAAACTCGGAAACAAAATCATTTGTTCCGGGCATAGGTCTACTAATATCATTGTCATCAAAAAATTCCCTAACTAGTTTTTTTTGTATCACCGTTGATCCCATGCCCACTTCTTTTGTTGGGTGTGCTTAGAATACCCTGCTCATTAACAAGGCTCTTCACCTGCCTCACCATGTACGTTGGTGCGTTGAATTCTGCTACAACTTTATTCACGGATCAAGACTTTGGCAATACTGATAATACTGTTATCTGATATTTTCTGTCAGCTGTAGGAGAATTGAACTTCTCCTTTAGCTGCACAATCATTTCTTCGTATGCCTCTACTTTGCTAATGTCTGCTGTATCTAGGCCAAATATATTTTTTCGCACTGCTTGTGTAATTTCTAGAGATTTTATTGAACGATAATCCATGCTCCTCATGTTCCTCGATGAAATTGGAGATAAATTCAACGTTTCCACAAAGCCATTAAACTTCTCAACATTGTATGGGCGTTGCAGATCATCTGCTGATGGAACTGACTCCAATGATGGAACCGATGGCACTGTATCTGGAGGAAAGAAGAAGAAAAAATAATTAATAAGTGCAATTAGGAGGTTGCAGTTAAAAGTTGATAGAATCATCAGGATGACTGTTCTTACCTAGCTCATCTACGGATTGATGGCCACTCATTGATGGACCTGGATCATCACGATGCTGCTGCCCACTAGTTGACGGTTGGATATTTACTTCATTTCCAACCGATCGGCGTTTTTTCATAACTGGACTTCTATTATGAGATATCACGCTACGGCATGACTCACAAATGCTCATCGTTTCATCAATTTCGTGGTTATATCCCATAGAATGTATTTTTTCTACCATCGTAGACGATATGGCCCGTAACTTATTTCGGTTGCATCTCGGATTATTTATATTTGCACAACTTTTCATTCCTTTGAGCCTTAATTTACTACTTTGGTCCATGATAATAATTTTACTACAACTTGTCTTCACAACTTTCGTTATCAGATTGACTGCTGCTTTAATGAAATCAACTTGAGTTTTATAGTGCTCATAGGTAGAATGAAGTGGTAGGTATATAATGTTAATGGTTTAGGTATAAATAACAGAAGGGCATATAGAATTATGATGCGATACGTTGACTTCCCAAATCGTTGTTGATTCGAAAGAAGATCTCAATTTAAATTTTATTCATACCTAATTCTGTATGGATAATTTGAGCTAAGAATTCTTAGTTGCTATAGGAGTATCGGATTTTGCCTCAGTAGTAGACAATATAATCAATTATATTATTTTCTAATGATATAAGCCCTTTTCATATGGAATTCTCGATTAATCCAAGTGATTAGTTGCTGATTAGACAAAATTGAATCACAAATGGAGCTTCATTGGGTTCTGAGATGATTTTGAGCTTCACTGGTTTAGTTTTGTGTAAAAATGGTACGTTAAAAACAATCAGTTCAGACATGAAAAAGTTTTTGTAAGACAATCTTTTTTTCCTTAAAAATACCCATCTCGCGATGTATGGACGGATGGTAGTAAACATAATTACCTATCTTGAGGCAAATTTTCATCCAAATCAAACGTGGCCATTTTTTTTAAATCAACTTTAAATTTTTAAAATCTATTTTTTTCAGTGTAGGTCTCAAATAAAAAAAATTTCAGTATTTTTTTTCTTCGATAATTTGGTCAATTTCCTAAAAGTTATCGATATAACATATTTTTGTTGGAGTTGTCATTTTTCCATAATATTTTTTTGAAAAAAATCGGCAGAAAAAGTTTGGCCCTTCTCAAATGCTAGTCTAGATAAATTTTGGAAAAACTGAGTATGCAAAAGTGCTTATTTAGTCAAAGTCTACACATCCAGAAAATTTTATTGAAATCTGAGAGGGTGCTGCCAGCTTCGATTCGATTTGGCGCGAAATGCGTCTATATTGGATTTGAAACTGGTGTTAATCATCGATTTCCAGCTTTTGCCCAAAATGCATAAATGCATAGTCATCCCATATCTGCATGATTTCCTATTCATATAGTTAAGCTTTTACAAGCAGTACACGTCACACCCATTAAGTGGGGGTATTGGAAAGTTTTTCAGAAATTGGAAGCCACCATCTTCTACTCCAAAATGGCCTCAATACGCCGTTGCCATTTCGATAACACCCAGAATATTAGATAGGGGAAATGGATTTAATGTTGGCCTATGGATCTTAGATTAGGCCCATGGCTAAAAATCTGCAATTTATCAATTTTATCTAGATGAACGCGTCATTGGGACGGTACTAATGGATATTTTTGGTCGCTATTGAAAATTTATTAACCTCCTTGGGAATGATTTTTTTGTTTTAATGTTTTTTTTTAAATTTATTTTATTCAATATAGTCCCAATTTAGCTCGATATACTTATTCCAGAGATTTTCCAACTTCATGATCCCATCCGAAAAGTAATTTGCCGGAAGGTCTGCAAAATACTTCTCCGCGGCATCGATGATTTCCTCACGTGAGCTGTTTTTTTTTTTTTTTTTATTGGTGAGCCATCTTTTGAGGTTTGGGAAGAGATAATAGTCTGAGGGAGCCAAAAAGGGTGAATACGGTGGATGTGGAAGCAATTGGATCCGTAAGTCATTGATTTCAGCCGTGGTTGCGATGCTCCTGTGCGCCGGCGTATTGTCTTGCAAAAACAATTTTTTTTTTCGCTTCATGTGAGGCCGTTTTGCAGCGATTTCAGCCTTCAAACCCTTCAATAATGCTCAGTAATACTCGCTGTTGATGGTGTTCCTTTTTCGAGGTAGTCCACGAAGAGTATACCATGACAATCCCAGAAAACCACCGCCATGCCATAACCTTTTCGACCCATCGAACCATCGCTTTGGAGCACTCGTGCCAGCTTCAGCCCATTGCCGGGCACTCATTCTGTTCTCTGGGGTGTAATAGTGGATCCAGGTTTCATCAACAGTTACCAATCGACGCCAAAAAACCGCCTGATTCCGCATCAGCAAGTCCAAACACTCTTTCGAAGTGCTCTCGCGTTCGTGTTTTTGGTCAAGAGTGCACTTGCGCGGCACCCAGCGGCAGGATAACTTTTTCATAAGTAGAATCTCACCTTTTAATGATATTTTTTACATTGTCCTCTGTAACCGCATCGGAGGGCCTGCCGCTGCGGACTTGATCGGTAGTGGAGTTGCAACCACCACGAAACTCTCGAAACCAATATTTGACGATTTAATCTGACGGAGTATTAGCCCCATGGTATTTATCTAACTTTTCTTTTGTTTCCTTCGCCGTTTTGGCTCTCAAAAAATAAAGTTTTATGAGAGAACGAAAATAGTTTTTATAGATACTCAACATGATGCCAAACACGTCAACAGCTGTCAAAACAAAACTAAAGACAGTATCGCACTGAAATTTGGCATGTCTGCCTAAATATGAACGAACTACAAGGCACCATAACCTTTTTTTTGCAGTAGCAGCGCATTATGGCGGTCAAGGAGGATACTAGTAGTCAATTGCTAATTTTATGTATGGGCCCAAATTAGGGGCATTTAGGCCGACATTAAATCCATTTCCCCTTTTTTTTTAAAGAACCAGAAGCACCATCTTAGATTTAAAAATTGTGATTCTGGAGTATTTGACAGTAGTTTGACGCTAAGCTTTTTTTTTTTTTTTTTTTCGTTTGGTTTGTTTTTCCGTCGATCTTGTTTTCCGTGCTGAGCACCAATGCTACCGACGTGCCAGGAAGGCAGTTCCCACACCTGGACCCTACCTATCGACCCATCAACTCATGAACCGGGGACCAACGGCTTTACATCAGCGGTCAAACACCAGATGCGAACCTTGGACACAATGCACAACGCTAAAGTGCTAGCGACAACTCTCTGATGCGATAACGATATGCTCCTCCCCTTATCCTTCTCTAAAAAATGTTACCCTATTTAACCTCGAGTAAACCGCGGTCCACCCTTACTAGACGTAGTATTTAGCTATTCTTGTTAATTTAAATGCAATGAAATATCAGCTCCGTAAAGCTAACGCAATAAAGCCTTTCAAATTAATTAACTGAACAAAAAACATCGAAAGAAATTCTCCTATTAGGTAGTTCGTTACGAACAGGAAGTGAGTTATTGTTTCAAGGTAAAATGTATTATCGATTTAAATTTCGAATGCACACAAATCTTTATTGTTAGAAAAACTGTGGTAAATGATCTGTGAATTAAATCAATTGAGATAAATCACCCATATCTGTGGCTACAATCTGAGTGTTATTTTTGGTTTGCTTTGAACGATTCGAATTGCTCCAGCGAAGAGTTGAGACGTGTTCAGGCAGCCATTTTCCAGGTATCAATTTTGATATGCATTTAATATAACTGCGATGGATGGGCTTTGTAGATGGAATATAAATTAAATGAGTTGAAATTTGTGGTTCCTGACGGTCATATCGAAATATGTTTTGTAATTCTGAAACTGAAGCAGAAAAGTATTTAGTTATAATACCGTTCATATTCTAGCATTTTTACAGTTAAAATTATTCAATTTTGCTCGCTCTCTAGTTAAGTCATATTTTATGGACCAGAAATATGGGTTCTGTTTTCATTCATTTGATTGCATTGCGTTTATATCGCTTGTATTGAGTAATCAAAATATAATCTGAGTTTCTTTGCATGTGCAAGATAAAAGAACAATAATAGGTAGGAATTGTATTAATGAAGTGCTTATTTTGGATTATTTTTTTTCGTTTGCACATTAATTATAATTATATCTAGCGGCATGGTGTGGGTATATAATAGCCAATTACATTATTCATAGAAGATTGGGGATGGTGTCAAAACAGAACAAAACGATTAAGCGAAATTATGCTTCATCTATATAATAGACGGTACTTTTTGTAAGATGTGTTACGTTTGTAAGTGCGGCTAACTCTCAATACCTCATTTATCAGACACAATCTCGCAACGCTATCCAATGATCATTCCTTTTTCAGCTCATAGTTGAACTAAATTTAATCAACTTCAGTACGTACGTCCTATTCCGCATGAAACACATTCCACCTAGAACGATTTGTTCATTCCTCAACGATCCTAAGTTAGGAATCTTAACAACGCTAATCAACAATGATGCCTGTGACGTGGGTTTGGCGTTACCACCACCCATGAACGCTCGTTAGGAGTATCAGGAATGCAATAATTTTAATTAACAAGCTTTTTTATAAAGGGAATATGAAAATTATGACGCTCCAGCACAAACCTTGTTATCTTGTTAACATTCCACTTTTGCTCCCGTGTAATGCCAATCTCCGCGTTGTTTCATCACCTCATTGCTTTCGCCAGCACCTCGTACCTTCTCATCCTAACAACAGTGAAGCGGCAACAGCAGCAGCACAGGACTTTCCAAAATGCTTCCCATTGTACGACCGATAGGACACAGACCCGATGCGGGAGCAGAAGGAGATCAAGTGAAAATAATTACCATAATAAAAGAAAAATTATAGCTTCTCTGGATTCATTGCGACAAGAATTTAAGCTAACGGGAAATAAAGGTAGATCGTTTCGGTCCTCATCGTTTGCCTGAGTCAAAGCGCGTTTCCAGTGCTGTTCGTGACTTCAAAAGCTGTTACATCAAAATATTTTACATAGCAAATTTATTGGTTTGAAGCAGTTTCGCACTTCATGACTCATGATGAATATTGCCACATTTGATCCTTGTTCGTGTAGAAGGTGAATAAATTCAGTAATTCATGAGCGCTAATGATCTACACACTTAGAAATTATCACCGACTTCGGTAATTTTTACCGAAATCTGAACAGCTGAAGTGTTCGGTAAAATTTATGCAATTTAATTCAATTGCTTTTCAGCTAGTTTGACACTAAATTTCCACTAAAATGACAAGATTTGATCATTTAAACAAGGTTGAACATGTTTTGAAATTATTTTCAAATTCAATAGCCTTTAAAATGATGGTCAAAGTTTTACCGAACGATCAGCTGTTCTGATTTCGGTAAAATTTACCGAACACGGAAACAAAATCTTAGTGTGTACGGTAAATGATTTCAATGGTAATTACTACAAGCTTTGTTACATTGGTGCATACAAAGGCAAAATAATAATAATCACAGCTGTACAAATCGGTAAAATATATTTGAAAACCCAAAAGTATTTTACTTGTTTCTTTATGGACCTCTATCAGGTTCACAATACACAATTAAATTATAGATTATTGATCAAATTGAAACATTTCAATTCAGATTGGGATAACTTCTCTCGATGATTTCTAGAAAGTCAAGACACACCCACGCAAACCAACATAACCAGAAGTTTTTCCTTACACGACAGTGATGTTGGTTTACGTGGGCAAAAAGGCATTGTTTACAAAAGCTGTTAGGCCGTTCTTCCAGTTCTGTATTGATTTATTCAGTCTTTGTACAATATAATCTACAACTCTAAACATGCCTGAATGTTAGACAGACAATATAAGTACCCAAGAGGTATTGAAAACATGTCCGTATTAGTGTG
Organism: Ochlerotatus camptorhynchus; assembly: GCF_037179485.1. Taxonomy (NCBI): domain Eukaryota; kingdom Metazoa; phylum Arthropoda; class Insecta; order Diptera; family Culicidae; genus Ochlerotatus; species Ochlerotatus camptorhynchus. The sequence goes on along the minus strand of NW_027040666.1, from coordinate 5,611,247 downwards.
CCTGTAGAAAATTGACGTTTGAAGTCCTTATTTACAAAAGCAGCTATTTGCAATTAGTTCTAGCGAGCATCTATTCAGAACTTGTTTACAGCTGGATTTGGACAATAGTAAGTAACGATTCATTCATTACCGTAAACAAGAGCCATATTGTTACTCAAAATTCAGGCATTTGCAGGATACCCATGCGATAGTGACCAGAATACGGAATGCAGGCGCCGGTGGTTGAGTAGTAATCGCTACTGCTTTTCACCCCAGTGTGTCTGGGTTCAATCCCAGTCTGGGCCGTCGGGATTATTCTGAGGTGAGAACAAATCGTAGATGACATCTTCCTTCGGAACGGAAGTAAAGCCGTTTGTCCCGGCACATTGGCGTCCCGGCCAGGGTTGTTAATCGATAACTTGATAACGTCTTTTCGTTAACGCCTACTATGCGAATTTCCTATTGCAGGCGTTAATGAAAAGACGTTATCGAATTATCGATTAACAACCCTGGTCCCGGCACATTGGCGAACCGAATGATAACGCTATGTCAGAAGTGAAAAGCAATAATTATATAATCTTCTTCCTTGTTTTCATGACAAGCAGCCCGTGCGTCACAGCTCACTCGGGGTGCTACACGTGTGTTAATGGGATTTTTTTTAAGTCTTTTCACGATTCAGATCAAGCTATGTCCTCATCCATGTATATTGCAACAAAGCAGGCAAGCAATATATCATTATCCTTCTACCATTTCGATCAAGCTATGTTACAGAGCGAGTTTGTCATGGTAGTCGTAGCAACCGTTTTGTCTGTATCGTTGGTTGCCTTAGTGTTTGGATTCGCTGATTATGACATATTGTCGTAGACCTATATATACCTAGTTGTTCTCTGGATAAAGCACAAAATTGTTACTTAATCTGAAAGGTGACCTACCTGCTTAGTGCTTACTGTGAAACACATAACATCAACCACAATCACAACTTCGACGCACTCTGATCGATCAGGTTTTATTCATCATGTTTAACCGTATGCCGTGATAGCGCAACGTACATGACTCATACCCGTAGCCGTGATTTTATTATTTGTGTATGAAGTTAGATTTATTTTAGTAAAACGCTAGATTTTCAACTTTTTACCTAGTGGACAAATTTTAATAAAATTAGTGGCATATGAATGATCTTTATTACGACTAAAAATGAGCAAATTTCAAGAAGCTATCATCATTTTAATTCAAGAAAATAAGGTTTTTTTAAAGGCGTTTTTCATAAATTGCTTTTTGTAAACTCAATCAAATCTGCTCAACACTGAGCCAATAATTGATATATTTTTGCTGAGTTAGCTGTAAAAAGTTCAAAGACATATCTTTTTAACTTGCCGTTTTTCTTAAATTTAAGCACAGCTGTACGATCACTGTATACACTAGGCGTCTCTCAGACATAAATTAAATTAGGGCAAAGTTGCACGACATAATTACATTGTTGCATTGAGAACGTAAAAAGTTATACTATTTGGATGAATAAATGAGTCTTGTTCTAACCAGAGTCTATGTTACAATAAGAGCCCAACAAAGAGAAAATGTTGCTAACAAGCTGTTTGTTCGGTAACGATGCTTCTGGGAGAGAAAATAAAAATGCTTGTTTTAACTTATCAATACCAAAATGCACTAAATGAACGGAAACAATGTTTTTATTCAAAATTACTTACATATTTTCGGCAATGAATGTAATACTTGCAGTTCACTCTGGAAGCAATAATGTTTGTGTACTTTTCTCGTTTGGTACCCCGCTTGACAGTTCGATTGTGGCTTCATTCTTTGCAGGACTCTTATTATAACATCGACTCTGGTGTTAACCAACCAAACTTCTCATCTATTGGACCCCTAGGGTTACCCGAGAAATTGAAATCCTCTGGCTTTAGCGCCTCTGACCAAGTCAAAATTTCACTCTCCTTTTGGAGTTGGCTTTGGGCCTCTGATCCGTCAGAGCTACGCTAGTGTCTGGGTTTGGTCTGTTTTTAAAATAATGGTCGAGTAGTCCACGCTGAGTATGAAATGATCCAAGTTAATTTTTTTATTCAACAAATTTTCCAACTAAATTGCACCAATACGTTGCAAGGGAGGTGTTAAATGTTAAAGAATTAATGGATTTTTATGAGAAACTTGATATTTTGTAAACATGAGGAACATGCACCATTTTACTGTGACCAAGTGTTGCTGTAAACCAGAAAACGTTGTAAGTTAAAGTGGTACATGTTTCTGATATTAGGTTAGGTCAGGTTAGGTTGAGTTTCTTTATTAAAGAGGTTTTCAGTCACCCGTGTTTGTGATCCTTCTAACCAGGATAAAAACTTGCTTTTAAGAATCATGAAATCATTTGATGTAATGATGATATTTTGTGCTTGAAAGTTGCAATAAGTTGTTACAATTTATGTGTTTGACACATACAATCGGTCAGCAATTTAATACCCCGTTCACATTACAGCCTATATCACGTAATATAGGCTGTCTTGCAATGAGCACTCATACATAGGATTTCCAGTGAAAACTAGATGTATGAGTGATCATTGCATGACAGCGTATATCACGTGATATACGCTGTAACGTGAACGGGGTATTATGATCGGTGAATATTCACTCTTCATGAAGAATGAATATAAGGATGTCCCAAAATAATAATTTATCTTAAAACTTGGAACAACGTCCAAATCATAGCTTAGGGGGTTAGAACAAAACTATTCTATGGCTACATCTCAGGGGATTATATTACATATTTGAGATTCTTAACATAAATCCCTTTTTCTTGGCTTATATCAAAACAATATTTATTACTCTTTAAAATCAAGTGAAACCTGATCCTTTTATGTTTTTTACAATTTTTTTGTGGTTCAAACTATAAGAAAAAAAAATCAACAAATTTTTTTGATATTTTTTTAAATCTCATGATCAATTATTTTTAAGGCTATGGCATTTAATCAACGAGGCCATATTATTATTATTTTTATATAATAGAAAGATGGAAATTTTATGACACATAACTTTTCCGAACAAAGTAAGGTGCTAGGTTGAAATCTCGCTGAGATATTTACGATTTACTGAAGTGGTAGGGAAACACATTTTTGCAATTTTTTTTTATTCTTAATACATTCTTAATGTAATGTTATCTTTTTTTTTCTTAATTTGTTTTCCGTCGATCTTGTTTTCCGTGCTGAGCACCAATGCAACCGACGCCAGGGAGGCAGCTCCCACACCTGGACCCTACATATCGACCCATCAACTCATGAACCGGGGACCAACGGCTTTACTTCCCTTCCGAAGGAAGGCGTGATCAGAGATGTTATGCCTCAGAACATCCCGGCGGCGCCGACTGGGATTGAACCCAGGCCTGCTGGGGTGAGAGGTAATCACGCTTACCACTACACCACCGGCGCCGCTATTTAGGCCTATTCTGCGCGGCGTGTAAGGTGAGGTGACAGTGAAGTGATGGTGAAGTGACAATTTTCACCTCGGGTGAGGTGAGTCTCCATGCAAATCAAATGGAGAGTCACCTCACCCCAGGTGACAATTGTCACTTCACTAGTGACAGCGAGTCATCTCACCTCACAGGCCGCGCAGAGTAGGCCAAATTGTAATGTTATGTTTATTATCAAAATAAACCTAATTAATGTCAGAGTTTTTTTTTTGTTCATTTATTTGGAAGGCTCACTCACGTTAGCTTTACGGAGACAATAAAGAAAAAAAAGAAAAAGACAACGATAACGGAGAAGGTTAGTTACAGTTGTTCTGGAAATAAAAGGCATCGCACCAGTACCGGTGATCGCCCTGTAAAACACGTGAGCTCTGTACGATCCGAAAAAATCACCAAAGCCATTTTTAAAATGATCACAATGGACATGCAACCGTTATCCATTGTCGCTGATGTTGGGTTCATTGAGCTTATAAAAACTTTAGAGCCTGGTTATAAGATCCCTTGTAGGAAAACCATTGCTAATCGAATTAAAAATGTGTACAAAGAAGTTAAGGAGAAAGCCGAACAGAAACTAAACCAAACAAACCACGTAGCATTGACAACAGATGCATGGATGTTTAATGCTTATGATAGCTATTTGACTGTTTCTGCACACTTCCTTGATAAAGAGTCGATACCTCAAAAGGTAACATTAGGAACGTACGGGTGCTTTGAAAAACACACTGCTGTTAAAATTCAGAGCCATTTGATTAATGTTATAGATGACTGGAACCTTCCCGAAAAAGTTGTTGGTAAGTTTTTTTTCAAGTAGCTTGTATTATATTTCAAAATCAAGTTTTTACTTAGATATATGTATGTGTGTCTGATTTCGGTCAGTCAAATACTCTAATTTAGATCGACTCTTTTGTTATTTGTCCAAGCGTCTCACCGCTTGTTGGGATATTCTAGTATTTGACTGATAAGCTGAAATCAGATATAATTGGAATCACTACTGTCGACCTCCATTTCACCATTTACGTGTACATCTTTATGTGTCACAATTTGATTTAAGTGACATTTATTCCGGCGTATTTATTGTATGTATGTTTCAACCAACTTATTCAACAGCAATAGTTCATGACAACGGATTAAATTTTGTTCGAGCTGTTCAGGATATTAGTTTAACTAAAACTATATTCAGCCAAACGTGTGCTGCACACACGCTTCAATTGGCAATTAATATGGGTTTTGCAATTGAAGAATGTAATAATAACCTGCGTGCTTGAATCGAACTTGAAAACTCTCGGATTACCTGAGCATCGCCTGCAACAAAAGTGCTGGGATAACAACCACTTTGGCTGATCGCTCAGTGTTCAAGTCAAATGTAGCGGCCAAGCTTGAGCTGTGTGAGCATGACTGGGTAGTGATAAAATCACTTGTAGGAGTACTGAAGTCGCTTCAACAAGCACAATATTATGTGCGGACAATTCAGTAACAGTGTCTCTGATTCGCCCTATAATGAAGAGTCTAATTTCTCGACACCTGCTCGCAACTTAACAACACAATGCTATTATTACGACAGTTGAATCTCGTGGCTGATCCGTGACGAATTATAGACAGGTTAAATACTTAAAATTAAGTTACTATAATAGTATTTTAAGTTAATTTGATTTTAACAGGTTCAACTTGGAAGCTAATGCTGATTCTAAAATAAACCTCCAGCAGCTGACTTGTTCCTTTGATCCACGCCATAAGTCGTTACTTTCTGAAGAATCAACAGTGCGTACAAAAATTCGAGAGAAAGCGAAGAGCCGAGTTGAAATGAAGCAGCTTCAAGATAATCCGGATTCTGCTGCCACAGTGAAAAAAAACTGTGTTAGACATGTTGTTGGGTGATTTAGAAGATACTGGAGATGAAGAATTTGAAACGTATCTCGCTGAACCGCAAATTGATCGTAACTTAGACCCAGCCTAGTGGTGGAAGGAACATTTGAAATGTTACCTGACGTTGGCTGAGATAGCCAGAGGAGCCTTGGGGAGTCCAGCTACCTCAGCTAGACTGAACGAGATTTTTCTTGTGCAGGGTATATTGTTTCAGCCAGACGAAATTGTTTGCTTCCAGACACCGTAAATAATTTAGTTGTTTTACATCAAAATAGAGAACTTTTGTTACAAAATTTAGGGAATTATCCGGATATCCGGTTGATCCGGATTTTGGATACTATCTGGATATCCGTTCCTGGATATCCGGATATTTTTATCCGATGAGTCTCTCTGCCTCCGTTGTACAGCCTAACTTCTAGCTTTACCAGAGCTTCCAGTAGGCTCTTGCGTTGGTACTCTAGCAGCACACTTGTCACTGAACAATTTTGGTTCCTTGGTTGCAACTTATTCTAGTCACTATGAAGTTGCTGCAACTTATTGTAATAAAGATTTGCTGCTTGGGTACATTTGCTTCCCGAATACACTGCCCAAGCTTTGAAAACTCCTCCGATGACTAGCGGTCTTTGTCCGATAAACTCTTCGGTAAGTCTATCCATCATTTCTCATGTCGACAGCCACAACAGTTGCTGTGCAGTGTCGCAATGATTTTAGTTTATTTGGGTCATCCCCATTACTTTTAGCCCACCATCGCCTTTTTGTACACTGCATGAAAAATAATTCAAATTCATTGCGAGAATTTATTTACATTAATACGCCTCTAAAATCAATATATTTCTGTAAATTTTTTTAAAGAGCTTTAGTAGGTTTTGATATTATCTACAACTTTTGTGAGTATCTCAAATCTGTATATATTATCCATGATGAACCAGAGTGTTTAACGCACCATTGTAAATAACATTCACCTAAAAACAATAACAAGTTCTGTCCGCTCTAGTTCATCATGCATAATTTGCAAAAGCTTTAGTTTTTGACAAAACTTGAAGGTAATATCAAAACCTACAAAAGCTCAATGCATTGTTTGACGGAATTCTGTTGATGAAAAAAGATAGAGACAAATGAATGTACATGGATGCACGAAATGAGTGTAAATGATTTTCCATACCTGCGCTCGGCATTTGAAGCCTCCCGTCATATGGCCGTCTCCGTCCTTGTTTTTGCAGAGCATGCACCTTGGCTGTTTCTTGCAGTCTCTTGCGATATGTCATCTTGTCAGTGAAATGTCAAAAAGCTTACGTTTTCGCCTTAGCCTCCATCAGTGCTTTTTCGGTATTTTTGGCTCTCATTCTCAGTGTATCCAGTTCACGTTCGGCAGTAGTCATGGTGGATTTGATACCCGTCCACAGTTGCTTGATCATAGTGTTGTCGTTGTTCTTATCTTTGATGAACTCATAGAGTTCTTTGATCCTCTACTTCTAGACCAACAATTGAAATAGGCGGAACAACCTAACGTAAACAATGGCTTTAAACACAAAATTCTCGAGAATCAAAACACTCCCACACAAATTAACAATGCCATTCGATAAAGGAAGTTTGCTCTATCAGATGATGATGTTAAGTTTCTTGGATGTGCTTTGATTCTCGAGGAATGTGCGTTTAAAGCCATTGCTTACGTTTGGTTGTTCCGCCTGTTTCAATTGTTGGTCTAGACTTGACCTCCGTCATGTTGATCTTCCCAAGCGGCAGTCCTTCTTACTACTGCTAGATTTCGGTGTGAACTGCTGAAACTGCTGCTGAAACTCGCTGTGGCCACCATGCCTGACACTGATGATCTCTGCAACTTTCCACTGTTTATGAACACGTTCGCTCTTCTATTTTGAGTGCCGTCGTCGTTTGTATTTTTATCCGTTGATTTATATTCTGTTGGGCCTCCCCTCCAGGCTAATATCTCCACTCGTTAAATGTAGTCGCTTCTTGTGATCCCATGGTTATCTTTGCAAGCAGGGAGGCTGACAATGAAAATGTATTTATTACCTTGTTTTGAATAGTGTTTGACCAAAACCAATATTTACCGTGCAGGATGAGTTCTTCTTCTTCTTCTAGGATTTTTCGTTTATTTAGCGAGCGTTTTGCCAGCTCCCAACTTAGTGTTCTAGCTACACTTCCACAGTTATTAATTGAGAGCTTTATATGCCAACCAATGCATTAATTTGTATAATGTGTGGCAAGCACAATAATACTGTATGCCCAGAGTAGTCGAAAAATTTCAAACTCGTAACAATTTCTTGACTGGACCAGGAATCGAACCCACCGCCGACGGCTTGGTAATACCTATTTGGGGTCCCGCGTTGATGACTTTTAGATGAATTTTTTTCGTAAAAACTGCATTAATCCATAAGTGGTCCACTAATGCAGATTTTCTTGGTAGAATTCGTAAATTTAATTATTTAAGTATCACTCAATCTTAGCAGAGGATGAACGTGTACCAATTTGAATAACATTGCTGACACAAGGTCGTGAACTCTGCGTCATTGGCTGAAATATCCACTAGGGCCAATTTACCCTAGGTAGAACTCATTAAAACACGCCAACATGAACCGTATTGGATTAAGTAAGCCGTAGTTTACAGTACAGGTTGCAAAATGCAGGAAACTCTTCGATCGAAGAACTCATCCAGGTGCACACATTTCGAAAACCAACGTTGTCAAAAATTTCCTACTAAGTTCCCACTATGAAGTTTAAATATGTTGTTGTATCTTGATGACGTTTTGATTAATGTTAACTACCAAGCTAAGTAATAAACACGTCGCATTTTTATAGAATGCGCACGTAACCGAAACGTACTGACGTTTTATCGAAGCACGGGAAATCAATTCATTGCAGATTTTTTTTGGATTGCTTGATTTGTTCAATTTGTACGACTCTCCTGTTTGGCAGCTATTTCTAGGGATTCTTTTCCCAAATCATGAAAAATAAAAATGTCTAAACATATGGGACGCCACGTAGTCTGTTCAATACACAAGATGCTATTTACGTATTGTTCCGGAACAGCGTCACATATAACGGAATTTGCGAGGGGATAAAGGGGGTACACACTCCTCATATGCAAAATTCATATGAAGTCAAACGTTTTGCACGGAGTGTGATGTCAGAATGTGAGTATGTATGTACAGTGCAGAATTGTGCCTTGTTTGCCTTTGGATCTGTTTCGAGCGCCCGCAGGGGGAAAATCGGAGAAAACAGACCAATAAAACGGAAGCACCAAAAAAAAAAAAAAATGAGACGAAGAAGCACCGCAGCCGAAAAGCTAGCAGCAGCAGCAGCAGCATCTCAAGATCTAAAGGGTGCCGGGCTGATGTCGGGTATTTGGCAGCCAAAGAAATGGAAAATTGAATAAAATTCAAATTTACAGTAAAAATATTTTCCCTATACTTATGTCACTTATTTTTTGCCATTTGCTTCCTCCTATGCATATGTGCGAGGAACCGGTTGCGACGATTTTTCCGCTTGCAGTTTTCCTTTGAATATTTCCGAAATTTTATTCGTGCGTCTCCTTTGATGCTAAGGGAACGTACGTTGACTGAGTCTTCCATCGGTACTGGCCAAAGAAAATGATTATGTATAAAAAGACCTCTAGCCTTAAATGCTTTTGTACGCAATTATGCCATTCCAAAGTGGAGTCACTCTGGCCTTGGGCCGAATCAATGCTATTAGCAAATCACATTACCATCCCATCCGATGCGCATATGTACATGTTACATTTCTTGTTCCATTTTTTTGCAGTTCATAAAATATTATTTATTGAGTACCGCATCTGAACTAGAACGATAAATCTTTTCCGCCTGCTTGGATTCAAACGACGGTTATGTAGTTTACTATTTTTTAGCCATTATCCTGGATGTCACTTTTATAGGCTTACCGCAGTGCACTTACCGGATGTCAGACTAACGCGTCACGGTACCAGAATTCAGATCGGGAAATTTGAAATTATACATCAACGTCAAAGGCATGTGGTTTTGAATGTTTTGCTTAATAACCCATTACGAGGTTGCAGGGAGCAATGCTTCAGGAGAGCATAATTTATTATCATTAGCTGATGCTTGCCAAATCTCACCGAGGAAGCTAACTATGAACAAAAATCTTGTAACATTCCGGCGGCAGCTTTTCCTGACACTAATTGTTGAAAAATTTGCTAAACAAACTTTTTCTCCCTCACGCTAGCTGCAGAAACTAATCGTGCCACGGAAGAAACCACGTAGAAGAGAGGAAACGAGCCAAGACACATAAAAAAACTGAAAGTTCAGGCTGCCATAAAATAACGATGAAATGCATACACCAGGAGCCAGAGTTCAGACCCACAGGTGACATCACATGTAAGGATGATAAATTAGCTTAAAAAAGAGGGCAAGCAAGCATCATGCAGATGGTACCATCTCCATTTATTCGTCTGCATAACAGCATCGCATACGAAGATGTTTGTTGGTGCTTTAGTGTGAGATCAAAATTAATAGAAATGTTTGATGTTAATTGAGAAAAAAAAGCCTGATTCACATATTCATTACCAGCTGTATAATAATTAATAATTTAATTTTGAGGAAAGCAACGGCCATACTTGAACAAATTTCCCAAACAAAATTGGCTGGAATTATCTCTTTTCAGAGGTACGAGAGGTACCGTTCGCTTCAAATAGCATACTCGGTAAAGACTTGGTATTACCAAGCCGGAGGCAGTTGGTTCGATTCCCAGTCCGGTAGAGAAATCTTGGAAATTTTATCCACCTACTTGGGCATAGAGTATTAATATTGTGTGGCAACAGTATACAAAAATCATGACTACTATGGCACACTGAACAATAGAGTGTTGTCCACAAAGCAACTGCTTGATCATGTTATAAGATTACCCGTTTCTTTTTTTCCTTGATTTGTTTTCCATAGGCTGAGTACCAATGATAACGACGCGTCCACACACCTAGATCCTATATATCGACCCATCAGCTCATGGACCGGGGACCAACGGCCTTACTTCCCTTGACAAGAGATTTTATGCCCTAGAAAATCCCGACGGTGCCGACTGGAATTGAACCCATTCCCTTTGGAGTGAGAGTCAGTCACGATTAGGGGTTGTTCAATAACTGGTTGGTTGGGGTGGTTGTCTTTATTAAGGAGATTTTCAGCCAGACGCTGGTTCATCTCCGGAGCAAGTTCAGTAACTACGTAGACAGTTAAGAGGGGGGGGGGGGTGGAAGGGTAGGCAATTATCCATGGCCCATACAAATTTTAAAAATTGTGTATTAACAATTGTCTTGGCATGGGGCTGGGGGGCCAAGAATCCCCAAAAACTGTCTACGTAATTAATGAACAACCCCTTAACACTACACCACCGGCACCGCTATGTTATTCGTTTCTTAAATAATTAATAACTATTTCATTTGTCGTTTGCTTAAGAAACTATCTTCAGCAAAGCTGTTGTTGTAAATTTATGGAACATTCCCTCAGGGCAATATGGAAAAGGAATGATTTGAAATCTCGTTTTTACAGCAAAGTGACGTTCATCGAATTTTGAATTTTTCTGAAACCATCTTGAATGAGGATGTCAATTAGAGTTACCGCGTTGCAAATTTGCCTATAAATGCCTGAATAAGAAAAAAAGCATCTCGTAAACATTTTTGATATTTGCGATTACGTCACAAAGCTGTCACACGGCAGTAGGGATATTAGAAAAACTTCTGGGGTTATCCAGAAACAAATTGCTGAAGATGTTGGCAGAATAATCCGGAATCTTCTAGAAAAAGGATTTTCCGGGTAAAATCAGAAGAATCTGTCAGGAGAAGCTGAAAAAACATCAGGGAAAGTCGGAAGATCACGAAAACGTCACTTTTTATTGTAAAGACGCCTGAGACAAACTTGTTGAGAAAAATAAAATCATACTAGGAAAAATATGCACGGTTCAAATCAGTAGTTTTTGGTAATTTTTTTAAAAACGTGTTAAATACCTAAACAACACAGATGTTCTTGAAGAAAGTTAACCTTACATTATAGTGTTATTAACTTTGTGTTAACTTTATATTTTGTATGAGTGTGTGTTTTTTATGTTCTTTTTTTATAATTGTATAATTTCACTTCTGATATCAAGTTGAATAGGAATAAGCTCATGTTTTAGAAATAGTGAGATATTTTCATCGTTAATTCGTTTATTTGTCAGAAATTAAATATTTAGGAGCAACTTAAGGTAGTAAACTCTATTGAAAGGAGACGACCCCGGCGTAGTAGTTAGCATCCATACCTCTCACGCCAATGTCACGAATTCAAATCTCACCTCCGGACAAGTCACGAATGACCTAAGAGCGTTAAAAAGACTAAAAAACACTATTGGAACGTATATTTAGATCAAGTAGTACTGAAAGCAACCAATGCTCTTTGGATTACTTAAAGGACGTTTGGTAAGAAATTGGGACTCATGCCGAAAATGTTACGTTGAATATATTCAGCTATACATAGTTAATCCAAAAATACTTAATGCATCACTAATTTGGTAGCCAAAAACAATGTAAAAACAGATCAACAGAGGCTGGCTATTACCTCCATAACTGGATCAATGCTCAGTACTCCATCTAAAGCCTTAGTAGCTTTACTTAATATTCTCACATTACATCAATTCGTTCAACTGGATGCAGTAAAGAATGCTCTTGGACTCAGACGAGCAAAAGAGCTCTTTGAAGGAGATCTTAAAAATCATCTGAGTATTTGGAAATAGATTCAATTAAGTCCACCTATATTAAATAATGAAGATTTTATGGCAAAAAAACACTTGAATTCAATCATCTATTTAATGTATTTAATACACTGGAGACTGGAGGGCCGTTGATTCGTCCTGGGTCCATAACATTCTACACAGATGACTCAAAACAGGATAATAGGGTAGGGGAACGGAATCAACTGTTCTGTAGCAATGGGTAAATGGCCAACAGTATTTCAAGCAGAGATATTTACGACTCTAGAGATTTGCTGAAAAAGAAATTATAGGAATGCAAACATATGCATTTTTCAGATAGTCAAGCAGCATTTTTTGCTCTACATTTATGATTTGCACTTCAAAGTTAGTATGTGAATGCTAAAATCAACTTCATCAATTGTCTGGTCGTAACAAAGTTAATGTATAGTGGGTTTTTGGTCATTGCGGCATTGAAGAGAATGAAAAAAAACTTATCAATTAGCATAGCTTGGCTTATCCCAGCAATTTATTGATCCAGAGCCGTTTATTAGTCTATCGTACTCTAATCTGTTTCTGAATCTAAATTCTAAATCTGTCATAGTTTGTTCTTTGGTTGTTAATATAAAACATATTTCTGTTCAATGCGGTTTATCTGAGTATCTTGATATGGAGCCCAGACTATACTACAGTACTCAAGGAGGGGTCTAACATATGCAACAATGTGGGCCTAACAATAACAGGACATTGTCCTAGTAAACAGCATTTTAAACATATTGGAAAGCTTAGTGCTGATAGACGTCGCTTTTGGCTCTCCAAAAGCTTTGAAAATTTATTGTGTGATTGCGTTGCACTATTCAATAAACTATGCAGATTTCTTGATAAAGGACTGACCTAGTATTCCAATAAAGTTGTAAACTTCATTCGAAATGCAATTCCATGTTGGAATAGTGCCGACAATTAATGATGAAGATCACTCTACCAACAGTGGTTGACCATCAAAACACACTAAACAAACTCAACCGTAAATCAAAGTAAAAGTAATTGATGAAATTCATCACCCGGTGGTTGGAGGTGAATCCAGCAGCTCAAATGTTATATTCATACTGTACTGGACATGCTTCAGCATGTAATATGTACAACAAATTGAGCTGTGTTTGTTCACATCGACTGATACTGAGTGGTTGCGGTCGATAATAGACGATTTTTGTGTATTAGAGAACGCTTGCGCAAAAAGACTAGGGTAGGAAACGGATTCGAAACTCAAACGCTATATAGGTCCACCGTTGTATAATTGGCAATGCACCCATGTACTGAATGGGAATTGTGGGTTCGAATGGTCCCCTTAGATTTTTCCCAAACTTACTCACACATACGTCTCTTACCGATGATATGTGCTTACCGCTCAGTATGTTCAAACTATCTTATATACAATTAAATTGGCTACAAAGTCGCTAAACCGTAAACCAAATTATTAAATATAATTATTTCAAAGTGTATATTTTACCTGACAGACTTTATTTTTTCCTACATATTTGTCTTAAACTCAGCTGCGTAAAGCAAACGTAATTGAGCTTTCTAAATATTCGTTTCACTCGCTCAAATTTGTGCTTTTGTGTTAAAATTGATAATTTTCATGAAGATCGATTTTTTTGATTATATTTAGGAGCCAACAATAGCGTTTGGATATTGAAACAGAACTGTGCAATGACCCAGGTAAAGATGCAATTTTTGCTTTCAACTTTACATCATATTTACCTTAAACAATCTCAGCATAGTATAGCATAGCATACGCGATTGCACAAATCGTGGGGTCTGTATAATAGTCAACCAATACGTTTTGCAGAAAAAACATGGGACTAGTGGTTTTTCGCACACATCAAAATCTGCAAATTAAGCATCGCATTATACACCTGGCCACATCCTTACAATCGCTCGGGATAGGAAGGAAAATTAGTCCAACATCTACTTAAGAAGGTGCAGGGAACCCATCCTACCTTCCTAGATGCCACTAGAGGGAACATTTGTGTTATTAGGTAATGGAATATATTTAGGAATCTCTATTCGGCAATATAAAGTAAAGGTTGTGTGAAAATGTAAACAAAATTAAATGAATTCAAAAAGAATGATCTCACCATAATTATTTGCTGTAAGCCTGTCTTTCCAGGTTTTCGAAACTTGTTCATGCATAATCCTTGCCAGCCCGCATAAACGCGAACCATAACCTGACCCTTCCGAAAATGGTTAAAAATTGCTCATAATCCCTGCTGAACTTTAACTGAAATGGTTATGGAACTTTACATGAACCTTTATGTGATAAAGTTTTAACCTTAACACACTACAGCCATTTGTTGAGTGTATTGCCCATCACACTGTATACGACAGATGGCGGTAGTGTTTACAATGAGAATGTGTTGTGTATGTTTACCTGTTTTATAATATTGAGGTAACGTTAGGATAAAATCAAAACATTGAGAAATATAAAGCATCCGTTTCAGAAATAGTTCACTTCGCAACCGATGAACCATTTTGACGCACATATGAGTAACCATATAGTCGCAATATAGCTTGTATACACTTGCTTGAGTATGGTTAGTTGAAACTGCCACTTCTTGAAACTAATCCCTTTCGTATTTCTTTCATTCTCTTTTCGCACTTTGCATATAACACCATCTCATAATAATCTCTACATCGATACAAAGATGTACAGACCGTTCATTCCGAGTGCTCGGTGGACCAGCGACTACCAGATGACCATGTCAACGCAAAACATTTTGTTTTAGTTAAATGAAGTAACACAACACAGGTAATTGCTATTAGATATTTTTGACAGTGACAGGTGGTGGACATGAAGATCGAGTGGATGTGCCGGGCAAAGGTTTTATATCCTAGATAAATGGTAAGTTCCAAGTTTGCTGTTGTCATCGTCGGCGCATCGTTGACAGTACAATTCTTATATTTAAAATTAACCATCAACATCAGAAGCTATAATAATTATTGCGTATCTATGTTGTTCATTACATATCAAGTGGAAACTTAATCATATTTTGTCGTGGAGTGTTGTGGTAGTATTATCTTCTTATGGTCTACATATTTTCCCCATGTAACACATAAAACATTTTTAGAAAAAGAATTAGAACGACTTTTTGTATAAATGTATGAATGTAATACACGGAAACAAATCCGATTCCATTTTCATGAATAAAAAATCATGAAATGTAAAAACTTGCCATCCCATGAAATCACAACAATGATCCATGATTTCGTCATGGAAATTCATGATTTCATAATGCAGTGGAATCAAGACCGATACAAGCGTTACACGTACTTGGCAAACCGTGTTCATAAAACGCACTACATAGATATCTTTTATACGCCTTTTGTCTTCCATCTTATGCAATTACTGATAGTCTAGTGGTCAAAGTATGTGTTTAATACTCTAAAGGTTCTTGGTTCGAATCCAGTCTGATGCGCGCTTTATATTATTCTTTTTGCAATTTTTGTTTAACCATGAATTTAGCTCATGATTTCAACTCGGATGATTCATGATTTTGGGAATGTTTGCTGCGTTACGCAAAAGTCGCTCATGATATCATGAATATTATTCATGGTGTATTTTCATAACATGAAAAAACGCTGTGTTCATGAAATCATGAGTAATTTTTCTCATTTCGGAGATCGGATTTTTTCCCGTGTAGTGATACACAAAACATCCCACGTTTTATATGAAGTTTATAGATGTTTTCTTCATACTTCCTAGATATCAACATTTTCCAAAATAGTTTTCTTCTGCTTTTATCTTTAAATGTTATTTATTTTTGCCGTTGGTTTTTATGATGTTTCCAAAACATGTTCTAACACGGGAAAAAAACCGATCTACGAAATGAAAAAAAAATGACTCATGAATTCATGAACACAGCGTATTTTCATGGTATGAAAATACACGATGAATAATATTCATGATATCATGAGCAATTTTTGCGTAACGCAGCCAACATTCCCAAAATCATGAATCATCCGAGTTGAAATCATGAGCTTAATTTTTAGCTTTTTTTTTTTTTGTGGTGACACATTTCACGTGATTTGTGCCAAAGTTGATTTCGAACTTCTCGATCAACTTGGATTGTACGAGAAGAATGTCTTCTGGATGTGCGATCACTGTGCGGCGCTTTTTTCAAACGGCCACTTCCGTAATATCGTGAGCCGTGACGTCAATCAGACTTCTGTGGCTCCAAATGCGGTTGATTCGATGAAAGAGGACATCGATAAATTGAATTCGGCTGTTATTGCTCTTGCAGCCAAAGTGGAATCGAAGATCCCAGTCGGCTCAACTCCACGTTGGCCTAAAAATGACCGCTTTGATTCCGGTCGTGGCACCCCGAAACGTCGCCGTACTTCATCTAGCACTGACGACAAGCCCATACTGTGTGGTAAGAAAGCACCTATCGACTCGGTCAGAACCGTGGACCTGAACGATGATCTGGTGTGGGTGTACTTATCGGCGTTTCATCCCACTTCTACGAACGATGAAATTTCATCTCTTGTCTCTAAGTGTTTGTGTCTGGAAACAGACGAGAAACCTCGGGTTGCCAAGTTGGTTCCGAGAGGAAAAGATCCGTCAACGTTAAACTACGTTTCCTTCAAAGTCGGCGTCAACCAAAACAAACGGGATGTTGCCCTTTCCTGCGATTCGTGGCCGGAGGGCATTCAGTTCCGTGAGTTCGATGATTCCCGGTCAAATAAGGTGACCAAAATCACCCGTATTGGTCCAGCACAGTGACACCAGTTCCAGGATACTTCCTTTTCAATTACTAACGTGCTGTTGGGCGGATCTGGGACGCAACAACACAGCGCTTCGGAAGCCTCTGATCCCTCCGAACCAGTCGAGCTGTTTGTAAAGGGTGATACGGTCAAAATTTGGTCAATATCAACTTGACGTATTTCTTTCAATTTTGCATTTAAAAAACCTGAATACCCCTCATTTTGAAGGTGTGTGTGTGTAGAATGTTGCTCCTATTTTGATTTTGGAATTCACTCTTCAGTTGTCAAAATGCCGTCCAAGCAAGAAGAGCAGCGTATCAAAATTTTGCTCGCGCATCGCGAAAATCCGAGCTACTCGCACGCAAAGTTGGCAAAATCGCTAAAAGTTGCCAAATCAACCGTTACAAATGTAATTAAAGTGTTTGGGGAACGTTTGTCGACAGCCAGGAAGTCTGGATCGGGGGGAAATCGAAAACCGGAAGCCGCTGAGACGACAAAGAGAGTTGCCGGTAGTTTCAAGCGAAACCCTAACCTCTCTCTCCGAGATGCCGCATGCTGGGTGTATCGTCTACAACCGTGCATCGAGCCAAAAAACGAGCCGGATTATCGACTTACAAGAAGGTAGTGACTCCAAATCGCGATGATTAACAAAATACGACGGCCAAAGCGCGATCCCGGAGGCTGTACACGACGATGCTGACGAAGTTTGACTGCGTGGTAATGGACGACGAAACCTACGTCAAAGCCGACTACAAGCAGCTTCCGGGACAGGAGTTTTATACGGCAAAAGGAAGGGGAAAGGTAGCAGATGTTTTCAAGCACATGAAACTGTCAAAGTTCGCAAAGAAATATCTGGTTTGGCAAGCCATCTGTACCTGTGGCTTGAAAAGCAGCATTTTCATAGCTTCCGGGACTGTCAACCAAGAAATTTACGTGAAAGAGTGTTTGAATAAACGTCTGCTGCCTTTCCTGAAGAAACACGGTTGTTCCGTACTGTTTTGGCCGGATTTGGCATCTTTCCATTACGGTAAAAAGGCCATGGAGTGGTACGCCGCCAACAACGTGCAGGTGGTTCCCAAGGACAAAAACCCTCCCAACACGCCAGAGTTCCGCCCAATTGAGAAATACTGGGCTATTGTCAAGCGGAACCTAAAGAAGACCAAAAAACTGCTAAGGGCGAGCAGCAGTTCAAGGCAAACTGGCTTTCTGCGGCGAAGAAGGTGGACAAGGTGGATGTACAAAATCTGATGGCAGGGGCCCGGCAATTCGGATTTGGAAAAGCGGAAGCCTAACTGAATATTTTTCCTGAATTTTATACTAATTGAACTTGAAAAAGAAATTTAATTTAATTTTTTAAATAAACGATTTCACCGATTTACACGCGTTTTCCCTTGACCAAATTTTGACCGTATCACCCTTTAGATCTAATCATCAGAAGTCGTCCTGGCCCTGGTTTTGGAATCGGTGACGAGGTCTTCCAGCCTGTACTTACAGGCAAGTATCGATACGTTCCAAAACCTTCTTTTTCTGAGCCACCTTCCGCTTCCAGCAGCGAATACTTAACGCAACCATCCGATCCAACCTCGCCTTCTGAAAACAACGTAGTAAGCTCGATGTCTTCTGAACTCTGGATGAACCAATCTGCTTTGCAACCGGGACGCATCGTGGAAAGCTTTATGGAAGCCCCCGGTTCCTCTAACTCAGTCGTGCTAATTCCTGTCAGCGTTCATCATAGTCGTCCTGGCCCTGACTTTAGATGTGGATTGGGGGTCTTCCAACTTGCTAGAACAGGTGAGTACATAATTAATAGCGCAAATACGATGTCTGATGCCGGTCCAAATTTCAGCACCTTGAATGCCACCGAATCAACTCTCGTACCTCGGAGCCCGGAACGCGCCGTAGAAAGCCTCGTGGAAGCCCCTGATCCCTCCGTCTCAGTCCAGCCATTTGCTGCCGCCGCTCACCATAGTCGTTCCGGACCTGTAGTCGGATGTGGAGAGGGGGTCTTCCAACCCAGTCACTATGGCGAGTATCCGCATGGTATTGTTAATGTTCATTCGCTGCCTGATGCTTCCGTGATTTCCAGGGAGAACAGACGTTCGATTGTAAGCCGCAAGCAGGACATCGTGATTTTCTTCCAAAACGCCGGCGGAATGAATTCTGATGTTGACGACTACCGGCTTGCTGTATCGGATCGTTGCTATGATGTGATTGTCCTATGCGAGACGTGGCTCGATTCGCGAACGCTTTCCAGCCAGGTGTTCGGATCCGATTATGAGGTTTTTCGTTGCGATCGGAATCCAAACAACAGCCGAAAATCTACTGGTGGTGGCGTTCTTGTGGCTGTCCGTTCCGGATTGGAGGCGAGAGCAATCGAAAATGAATCGTGGAACAGTGTGGAACAGGTTTGGACAGCCATTAAACTGGGCGATCGCACATTATTTTTGTGCGCATTGTACATGCCTCCAGATCGAGTTCGTGATCTTGAACTCATCGAGACTCACTGTCAATCAGTCTTCACAGTAATAGAAAGAGCGACTCCAATTGATGAGCTATTCATCATTTGGGGACTTTAACCTAGCAGGCGTTTCGTGGAGACCATCCCATAGCGGCTTCCTCTATCCAGATCCAGAACGTTCTGTATTTCATGCAGGAGCTATCGGCCTTCTCGATAACTATAGCGTAGCAACGCTTTCTCAAATTAACTACGTAGTCAACGAGAACAACCGTAGTTTGGACCTCTGCTTCGTGAGCACTCAGGACAATGCTCCGTTCATTTCCACAGCACCTTGTCCACTAGTTAAGCTTGTTCCACACCACCCTCCTCTGATTGGCACTGTTGAGGACAATCTCGTTGGTGATTTCGATAGTCTTCCTGCTGCGGTTTCTAACGACTTTCGAAAGGCCGACCATCGAAGCATTGTAGATGTGTTGTCAAACATGGACTGGGAGAACATTCTCGATCATGACGACGTTGAGGCCGCTGCGCAAACTTTTTCTCATGTCTTGGCATATGTCATTGACAGACACGTCCCGATAAGAATTCAACGCAAAGACTCTCACCCTCCCTGGCAGGCGATTGAGCTGCGTAGGTTGAAGTCGACCAAGAGAGCAGCATTGAGAAGATTTACGAAGTATCGCACGCTTCCTCTGAAACATCACTACGTGAGGCTAAATCACGAGTATCAGCGAGCCAGTCGTCGATGCTTTCTGTGATTTCAACGAGGTATTCAGCGTAACCTTAAACTACACCCGAACTCCTTCTGGAACTACGTGAACGAGCAACGCAGAGAATCTGGCCTCCCATCGTCAATGGAATTGAACAGTGAAGTCGCTTCCACTCCGCAGGATATTTGTCGCCTTTTTTCTGTCAATTTTGCCAGTGTGTTCACTGATGAGAGACTAAGTGACGACCATGTTTCCCTCGCAGCCAGCAACATCCCACTAAATGGTCAAACGCTGAGTGCAATTGATGTCAACGTTGAGATGATTTCTAACGCTGCAACGCAGCTCAAATCGTCCTTCAACCCTGGACCCGATGGAGTTCCGTCCGTGTTTTTGAAGAAACATATTGCTTGCTTGTTAACTCCACTTAACCGTCTATTCCGGATGTCTCTCTCCAGTGGTATATTTCCATTCTTCTGGAAATGTGCACACATGTTTCCTGTCCACAAAAAGGGCAGCAAACGAGCCGTGGATAACTATCGTGGAATTACATCGCTGAGTGCTGTTTCGAAACTATTCGAGCTTGTTATTATGGAACCGTTGCTCTCTCACAGCAAGCAGTATCTGAGTGCTGATCAACATGGGTTTACTGGCGGTCGCTCTACAACCACCAATCTGCTATGCCTCACATCCTACATTACCGATAGTATGACTGAACGGGTACAGACGGACGTTATATATACCGATCTATCCGCGGCATTCGATAAGTTGAATCATGACATTGCGATTGCTAAACTCGACAGGCTTGGGGTGAGCGGTAATCTCTTGAGTTGGTTCCGTTCGTATCTTACTGGTCGCCAACTTATGGTTGCTATAGGAGATTGCAAATCAGCTAGCTTCTTTGCCACATCAGGTATACCGCAGGGAAGCCATCTGGGACCGTTGATTTTTCTACTCTACTTCAACGACGTGAACCTGGTTATCGAAGGACCTCGATTAGCATATGCAGACGACCTCAAAATATTTTTACGAATTTGCTCGATCGCTGACTGCCACAATCTTCAACATCAGCTTAATGTCTTCGTCAGTTGGTGTACTTTAAATCGAATGGTAGTGAACCCACCAAAGTGCTCTGCCATAACGTTCTCACGAAAAAAGCAACCGATTGTATTGAGCTATGACCTGCTTGGAACGACACTCGAACGCGTGAATCAGGTGAAAGACCTGGGTGTGGTGTTGGATTCACAGCTAACATTCAGGCAACACATTTCTTATGTCATCAATAAGTCGTCTAGGACTTTAGGATTCATCTTCAGGATAGCTAAGAATTTCACCGATATCTACTGCTTAAAATCTCTTTACTGCTCCCTCGTACGATCGACGCTTGAGTATTGTTCTGCGGTTTGGAATCCGAATTACAACAATGGTGCCGAGAGAATCGAATCTGTTCAACGTCGCTTTCTTCGTTTTGCGCTTCGTAGACTGCCCTGGAGAGATCCGCTTCGGCTGCCCAGCTACGAGAGTCGCTGCCAACTGATAAACCTTGAACCTCTCCGGATTAGAAGGGACACCAACAGAGCTTTGATTATCGCCGACACTCTACAGGGACGAATAGATTGTGAGGCTATCCTAAGGCAAATTGACCTAAACGTGCAACCCCGACCACTCCGTAACAACCTCATGCTGAGACTGCCACTGCGTCGCACGAACTACGGGGCATATGGTGCGATTTGCGGACTACAGCGTGTGTTCAACAGAGTCGCATCTGTATTCGACTTTCACCTCACACGTGATGCGCTTCGTCGGAGATTCTCATCTGTTTTCGCCGGCCGCAGAGAAAATTAGTGTACCGTGCCGATTCAAATTTCGGACACTTAAACTCGAATTTCGGACACTTTTAAAAGTTGATTATCTCGGTCGAAAATGATCCACATGTCTTGTAAATTTTAAATTTTTTTGACTAGTGCCCTCCACGATCATCTAACATTATAACTTTGTTTCTAACTGGATGTAATATTTAATTAAAAATGAAAGTGTCCGAAATTTGAATCGTCCGAAATTTGAATCGTCCGAAATTTGAATCGGAACGGTATTTCCATTTATGTTTTTTTACATTCTGACCATGTTGCTTTGTTTTTCTTTCTGTGATTATTTGACATGTAATTTTACTATTATTATTATTATGATTAGTATTATTAACATCATTTGGGCTACAGCCAGCCTGTTGATGTATGGCAACAATAAACAATAAACCAAAAAATGTAAAAAGAATAAAATAAAGTGAACATCAGACAGGATTCAAACCAAGAACCTTGAGATTTTTAAACCCATACTTTGACCACTAGACTATCAGTATTTGTACAAGATGGAAGGCAAATGGCGTATAAGAGATACCTACATATGTAGTGCGGCTTATGAACACGATTTGCCAAATACGTGTAACGCTTGTAACGGTCTTGATTCCAATGCATTATGAAATCATAAATTTCCATCACAAAATCATGAATCATTGTTATGATTTCATGCGATGGCAAGTTTTTTCATTTCATGATTTTTTATTCATGAAAATTGAATCGGATTTGTTTCCGTGAAGACCAGTATTTTATTTTATATTATAGGTTGTATAAATGTATTAACTGGTGTATATCAAACTATTATTGATTCTATACGTAAGTAATTGAAAAGTATTTTCAACTTCTTTATGACAAGTCGTGTTGCTTGGGTCATATTATCTACATTCATTGGGTAGGGATTGAACATGATGGAAGCGATTTTGATGGGAAGAGTGGAATTTCCAACTCCCTGTTGTTAACATTTCACTTTTTCTGTATCATGATGGAACATTTTTTATCATTGGAAGGAGATTCTACTTGCTCGAGGTGGACAGTCCACTGTCTATTGGCTGTGCCCTGCAACAATGAGTGGTATCCTTTACGTACATACATACATAGCAGATTTTGGTCAGGAAGCATTCAGAACATGCCTTAGTGTGGCCAATACGACTTTCAGCGCTGGAATTGGCCACAAATGATAATATTCTTGAATTTTGATATGATTTAGTCCGAATTTATCCAATGTGGTCGTAGGCACTAAATTTAGCCCCCTTGTGTTTTGAATTATCATGTGATTTGAGGTGCCACATGATGGGTTTTAAAACAAATTAGAAACTGGCCACCGGGAGTACTCGGAACATGTCTGGATGAAGAAAATTTCATTCTGGACACTCAGCCTGATAGCCATTGATGAGGCCAATTTTATCCTGGACACTCAGCATGATAACAATGGATCTTATTTTTGATTTTTCACTTGATTTGAGATGTCACATGATGGGTTTAACACAATTAAAACCGATCCTAAACCCTCGACGCAGATTCACCGGAACATGATCTGACAATATCTACGGATCCAGCTGACCAATTCCAAAATATATTCAATAGCGTTCTATGGGACCAAAATACCTTTCTTTTGGCGGTTGTCGTGTCCAATTCGGGTCACATACATACATTTTCTGTTCTTGATGAGCTGAGCCGAATGAGATATGACGGATCTAAAGTCGGTTTTCCAAGCGATATGTATACCCTACTTTGTAAGAAGGGAAACAAATATGCTCAAAACTGCCAAGTGGTTCCCATTTTCCAAACGATGTGTCAACATATTCTCCAAGCTTACAGCAAACAGGTTAAGCTGCATAAAGCAAGATGACGTGTATGTATCTATCTGATCTCCTTGGATCGAGACATTTCGTCAAACTGTCTGGAATGTACAAGGTACACAATAGTATATTTCCCTTCCATTTGTTCGAATCAATTGTACGACGAAAAGCGTTTTCCTCTATGGCGCTTCCTTCCGCCGTTTCTACATGACACACAATTGCGATGCGTTGCTGGCGGTTTGGTTTTTTTTTTTTTCTTCGCCGGAGCCAATTCCAGTCACCTTTGAGACGTGGTTCTACATCGTTGGACGTCGTAACGGTTCGTAGGTGGGATTTAAATGGGTGGCAGGTGGGAAGGCAATACTATAGATATGTACCTACTGTCTGAGATGTGGTTTTGAGCTCTGGTGTCAGTATCATTTGCAAGTACATGATGATCGTATCAATTTGCATAAGCATGAAGTCATTTCTGCTTGTTTTGTTACATGCTAGTCTTCTACTTGACAATACGATATGCTGTCTCGTCTCCTGTTCGTTCGTTTGTCATGATGAACCCCTAATGTACTGAATTCATTTTTGGAACGATGATGACGACGACGATACGGGAATGCCCTTTGCATATATCCTCGTCCTCGTGCTCCCTACCACAAAACCTTAATTCACTCAATTCTTTGAAGGAGTATTTCCCTTTTATGCCATGAAACTCAAACCACGGGGAGAGGGCACTTATGTAAACCACAATCCTGGTGATACATTCAAATTTTCTTCCAATTCAACCTGTGACGACAGTTAGCATGGTGTGCTTCTCCGATTCTTTAAGTGGTTACTCAACACATCCTCTACCGAGACTTCTAGAAGGGAAGGTTCAACTTTGCATACATAGCTTTCGATATTGTGCTCCGGAGACTAACGGATATAAATTGTAAAGTGAAGTGCAATAATTTTCGCTCTTGTTCCTATTTACGATACCAGTCAGGTGCATGTGTGAGCTTTGCGTGTTGGTGGTATGTCAAGCGATGTATGTTGATTGATAGCAAGTCAGGATGAGTAAGTGTTGCATATAAAGCATACATTTACATAATGGTATGGAGTACTTACATTTGCAAGATGCCACTCTTCTTCGGAGATTTGATTCACCTCACCGTTATTGATTTGTTGTTGTTTTACGTCTGAAACAATAGCCAATTTAAAATATAGTGATGGTATGTTATTTTGTTTGCAGCAAACCAACAAATGTTGATTTTTACGAAATTAGAATATTTTTCGATAGAACACGTAGTAGCTTTTATTTTAATTGGACTTGCCTACCAAATATTTGTTTTCCCTTCTAAAATCGATATTTTTATCAAAAATTTTGATATAGGGGAAGTGCACCAGTATTGGCCATAGGTTTCTATTTCGGCAACACCTCATAAAGCCGATATGATTTGTACCAACAAACTGAAAGCAACTGATCATCTCAAAATTGTAGACAACGTGAAATATCGAATAATAGAAGAATAAATGTGACCAATAAACGAACATGGCCAATACTGGAGCGTTTCCCCTATAAATTAATGTGAAGTTTATGGGAGATTTCAATTTTTAATATATTTGTTTACTCATAGAATGGTGGCGCTATGCTGTCAGAGTTGTGCAGTGCTGCAAAATCTCGACCA
This sequence comes from Ochlerotatus camptorhynchus, assembly GCF_037179485.1. Lineage (NCBI taxonomy): Eukaryota > Metazoa > Arthropoda > Insecta > Diptera > Culicidae > Ochlerotatus > Ochlerotatus camptorhynchus. Next base: position 5,586,001 of record NW_027040666.1, on the reverse strand, counting down.
TATACGGTGATATTGACAAAACAGCTTTGGTCGGTCATTCGGGTTAAAAATTTATGGTGATTTGATGTCTACGGTTCACATGGTTAATGAACAACCCCTAAGTATTCATATGGTATATTTAATGAAATAATCTAAAAAATGTTAAAAAATTTTAAAACAACCATTTGTCATAACTTACTTTAAGCAAGATATCAATACTGCCTTCTGAATTCCTGATCAACTATAAAAAAGCATCTTAACACTGTTTGGCTCCCGACGACAGTTCGCGACAGTTTGTGCTTGGTTTCTTCTGACGTTCATATATTTCGAATCTGGATCTCCCTCCCAGGTTAATGCTACATTCAATTATAAATTAAACCAAAAAAGATTAAAAAGTATGCAAATTCCCACTTCACCTTATTGAGTCTGAGCCATTACTTCGGCAGTAGTCATGCATGATTAAATTCGAAATAATCTTTTATTTTTTTTTTTGTTTTTTTTTACACCGAACGATCGAGTCGCAAAGCAGAGGCTATTCGTGAGCAATACATAGCAGAACAGCTTTCTTATGCAGCGCAAATGAGAGAACATTTGGCTGGGAAATCAGACGCTACTGGAGTTAAAACTCTTCAACCAATCGATAAGACATCACTGTTTTCACCTGAGCGAGCGCTAGCAGTTATGGTGAAAGCGAGGCTATCGTGATCATCGTATGAAGCAGTATGGAATCTCGCTAAGGATAAGTTAGTTTAAAAAGTTTGATTAGGTTTATTTAACTTTTCCTATTCAAATGGAAATGAATTATCCACAGATATCCTTCGTATCACAAAGTTCGAGAGGCTAAAAACAATGCTATACTCCTGACAGTGCAATGTTGTTAAACGAGATTGACGTTGTGATAGATCTGCAAGCGATGTTAAAACTTGTGAAAGGTTACTACTGCGCCTTGAGGAAACAGTTAATAATCATGCGCAAACAGATCACGATTGCCTGTGGTTGCGATGGATCTTCAGTTTTAAAGGAGTATAAACAGTGGTTCGTGTCAGGATAGACATATATTTTAATCTTCTTTTGCTCCACTAAAATTGATCGATGGCGAGGGTGTACTTTGGGACAATGACCGTTAAATCTCTGTATGGTTATTTTAAGCAAAATGTGTTCAGGGTATATCCAAACCATTTATGGAAAAATTCTTTTATTAAGGTTATCGTTCGAATATTATATTTTTTTAGGGATACGTAACAACGATTGATTCAATGAACTGTAGTTGAAACGGTTTTTTACTATGGTTGATGGTAAGTGCGTTAGCACAATAACAGACACGTGCTCTACACAACGGTGCTATGCTGGCGAAGCAACAATTTCTGAATTTAATAATTAGATAAGATAAGGGAGCTTCCTGTCAGAAAGTTGGAACTTGGGATCTCATGTCTTCATGGATGGATAAGAATATTTGAATGTTTTATTCATATCAGCATTTAAGCACTGGCATTTAAGCACTGGAGAAAAACAAGGTACTAAGAGGAGTACAAAAGAGAAAAAAAAAAGATAATGCAGGAGGAAATAAGAAAAAAAATGGGAAAATTCTTTTAACAGCTCCAATATAACATGAGTAGACTGTGAATTAATTGGAAGATCACGAAATGTGATGACAGCGATCTTTTGTGACGAGTTTATGGACGCTGATAAATATGACCAGTATTGCCTCACTGCAGCAGCTTTAAATGTTATACTTTACCCATGGTATTCCTACATCAATGCATAGGATATTGATACATGATTAGTTCCAGGCCAAATAGTATGAAAAAATTAAGACCCGACCTTCTCCGACTTGCATGAAACTTTATACAATTATGTGTCATGGTCAATAATTCACATATTCGCTAAACTTCGGTCATATTGAATTTTTTTTTATTTTTTTTCTTAAATGACGCCATTGACATTTTCAATAAATTGTAGCACTAAAACGTCTTTTCTGATCAAAATGACGTCTGTGACAAAGTTGTTTAAAAAAGTAAAGTTACTCTGGGAGGCCTGTAGATTTGAAGAAATACTTCAAGTCTCCTCATCCATTCATGTATGAATTAGGTTAAGAAATGTGCGTTTGACTAAAGTACTGTCGCATTAATGACCCTTCGTCAATTTTCAACTTCAATTAATTTTTTATACTGCCGTACTCTAGTGGAACTATTAACCAACCCTCTTTAGACCTTTATCTAGCTAATAAATTATCACACTAAAGCTACAAGTGAGAAAGCATTTCCAACCAACTCTGAAAATCGTAAACTTCACGTATGAAGTAACATAAAAAAACTTTGAAAATAGTTTGTGTGCTTCCTGCTTTTGGTTCTTGAATTTTTGTTGTTCAAAACTTATTTTATTCAGCCAATTTATTGTACACAGTCTACGTTTGTTTCCTTTGTAATTTGATTTATAATATTCTGGCACTTCCTTGTACTCCCAGTTGCTGGGGAGTTAAATTTTCCATAAAGGTGATAACGTTGTATACACACAGAAGTCTTCAGTACAATTTATAAATAAAAGGTCTAAATATGTATTTTGATGATTTTTTTACGTGGTTGATTTGATGGTAGATCTATATATGAAATTTTGTCAAAGGAAAATTGTAATGTTTCGCCTTTGCCTTCGACTGGAAGTTAAAATGATTCGTTTTCAATATCTGTGATAAAGTCTGCATTACGTTGGTTGAATTCGCTATAAATATGCAGTTTTACTTGTGGTTCCATATTTGATATAACAGTTAAGCAATTTGTAAAAATAATTCAAAAGAATGTTTGTTCGCATGGTCAGGTGGGAAATACACAGAAGTAGAAAGGTGTGTTTCACCAGCAATGTTTGCTTTGGCCCAGACATGTTCAAAATCTTTGTGCTTATTAGTTTGTATTGCGTCAGAAGTAAAGTATGCATTGATGGCTATGAGAAGTCCACCTCCAGATTTTTTCTTACAAAGATGCAGATTTCGGTAGTGCTGAAAAACATTAGAATTATTTCCAAACAATTCTTCGCTTCTTACGCTTTCGTCCCAGCTAGTTTCAGTTCAAATAATTACATTGATACGTAAGCCTGATGATAGGCAGGCGCATTGGGTCCAGGAGTGGTGGGTAAGGCTGTTTGGTGCGGTATGGGTAAATGATTTCCCTTTTTGAAAGTTTATAAATTTCGGTGTACTGTCTTAACTTGGTGGTCTAGAAAATGGTATGCGGGCTGCAGCTAATAGTTCTTTTTTCCAGGGTAATGAGGGGCGTGTGCTGATGTAGAATTGATGAGTGACGTTTGGTTTATTCCAGTACTGCTGTTGTTATTGAAGATGTTGTTGATGATAGGGTCCTTACTATGTGAGAAAAAAATTGTCACGTCATGCTTGATGCTTCATTTTATCGTGATTGTTTTTTTTTTTTTCAATTATCAGAAATCACGATTTTTAGGTGCATGTTTGTAACACCGATTTGTACCTTCCTTAAAAGTTGTCCTAGCTCGCTTGTCTAATATCTATATACAATCTTCACACTGCCGTACTCTAACGGAACTATCAACTCTATGCTTTCATCTACTCCATCTATCGTATAAAAATTACCACTACAGTCTGTTATTTGAAATTAGCATCTTCAACTATGTAAATCGTTGACTTCACGTAGAAGTAATACTAAAAACATATAGTCAAAGTACATAACTCTGGATGGGAGCATACCATCAATTACTGTCAATGGTCGAAAGGTACAGTAGCAGCACCTACCCCACCCGTGTCCCCTCGAGATCGTCAAGTCGACGATGACAGGAGCACATATCGTGGTAGGGGTAAACAATAGTTGCAATTTCCAAAAACCTACGACTGGATGCCTTCCTTCAAATAACAACTGAAGTGCGGTAAAAAATCGGTAGAACTGTTTCAAACACACAGTTGGTACATGAGCGGGTCGGTTTTCATCTCTTTTTGCCAGTGGTGGCGGGGGGGGTTGGGGACACCCCTCACCATCCCTCTCCAAAGGGGGAGTTTGGTAAAGAGAGATGAAAAAACCGATTTGTACCTTCCTTAAAAGTTGTCCTAGCTCGCTTGTCTAATATCTATATACAATCTTCACACTGCCGTACTCTAACGGAACTATCAACTCTATGCTTTCATCTACTCCATCTATCGTATAAAAATTACCACTACAGTCTGTTATCAAAAAAATCAAAAAAACTGAAGTTCGGTCACAAAACTAAAAAAATAGTGCAAATGCTTTAATTTTCGTTAAACATATTACTAACGCATTGACTCTTGGATCCTCAGTACTTGTTTTAAAAATATAAAATTTGAAAAACATTCATTGCCTTAAAAATTATTTAGAATATACTTTAAAAAACTATCAACCCGTTTTATGGTACTGTAAAATATGAAAAGCAATTTTTTATATATTATCTAGAGTATTTTTTGCAAATGCATCATATTTATTGAGCGTTTTTGGATGAAATTGCAAAGATATAATGAAAATATGCAAAAATAAGACTAACCTTTCTTCAGAAAAACATAAATAACTAAATAACGATCAACAATAGGTCTTAGACTGTCTCTAGTAAAGTAATTTATAATAAATCTCACCATCTTTTAGGTGTGTTCAATCAACTATAGGTCTTATTTGAAAACTCACTATGGATGATTGATTTCTGAGCATTGATAAAAATTAATAATGATAAAATGGAGCTTCTAGCAGCCCATAACAATTTTTTCTCAAATAGTAGAAAAAAAAATAGAGGCTTCATCGGGAGCCTCCAGAAAAGGATCCTGCCTTTTCATCAATTCCGTGAAGATCTGGTCAGATATTGCCAGCTGTCACTATACCCATGATGTTCTGCGGTCGAATTGAGGCAAGAACGTTCCTTCTGTGACCAAACACCAAACCCAATTGCCCTCAGTTCCGCCCAACAACTTCACTGCTACATCATAAATGCAAGACCACATTATATAGTGATTTTACCAGAAAATCCACATTATGATATTTATGGTAACCAATCAATCAACTCGTAAAATGTTCTGTTCGGTTCGATTGTCTAAGAACCGTCACATTCCACTTGCGCGCCTTTTTCCATGCGCTCGTAGTTTTTGGTCACACTATCATTTCACTCAGAATTTTTTTCACTTAGATGTTACATGAAAACATATATAGATATTTTCCGTCTAGTTTTTCACGTAAATTTTACGTTTTTCATAAGTAGATCGGTTTCAAAGTTTTAATTTCAATATAGTGAAGTGAAGACTATATTTTCATATAACATCTAAGTGAAAATTACTCAAAGTGAAAAGATCTTTCCCCAATCCACTAGAAAGCAACATAAATTTTACAGTACTTTCTATGTGAATTTTATTACACTTTCACTTAAATTTTAGTAAATTTCTTCGTAGCATCCAAACTGTTGTTAGGCGTTCTAAAAGGAATTTTTCAAAATAATTAAAATAACTGGACAGATATTTGTTTATTCATTTTATTGCTCAGCTCAATGCAGATGGTTTCTTATATCTACTTACACGTTTAAGCTATTTTTACACACAAAAACTTATTGTCAATCCAATGCAATGCAACTGTCATTGCCGCACTTCCTCTGCCAATCTTTCGGGTGAGATGGTAAGGAAATCAAACTCGTCGATTCCTCGTTCTTCAAAAAATATATGATTAGTAAATGGCGTATGATGACGAAAATAAAACAACTTACTTACAATAAATTTCATGTAAGTTTCAAAGATTATCACACAATTTTATTAATGTCATGTACTTTTCAGATAATTTATAATATCTGAAGGTTACGTGTTTATTCCAGTGAAATTTATGTGACAATTTTTTTGAGTGTGGAACATTTTGCGAAATTTCCGAACCGTAAAAACTAGGTTGGTTACCTGTCAAACTTGGTGCGCTTGATGAAACGCTCTATTCCTTAGCAATACAGTTGTTTGTGTATTCATTCCGAAGCAGTTGACAACATTGCATTAAAATGGTCTTCGATATTAGTTCGGCCACGATTTTGTCAGATTATCAATGAAAAAGTGTAGTTAATCTATAGAAAATATTAATTATAAACTTCTCACAGGACAAGACAATCAATATATCCAGATAATATGAGTGTGAATATGTTTGGTTTTTATGAACTAGTTGACAAAAATATTGAAATTTAAAACCAGACATCGAAATTCTTCCATCATGTCGCATGTTCAATTTATGGTGGAAGTGACATCCATGGATATCACTTCTTGAAGAACAATAAATTTCTCACGTTGTCGCAACACTTTTTATTTCACGACTCAAACTTTGTTCAGTGTGGTCTGATGTCGTTAAGAAAAAAAAATAAAAACTTAAAAGAACCCATTTGAAATTTGGTCACGCATCGAAAATCGCTCTTGTCATGAAATAAAGAGCAGTGACGAAACTTTTTAAATAAAAATCCTTTGTGTGGAGAATATACAAAGGAAGGTTGGAAATTTATGTCTCAAGTATGAAAGGAAGTGCGAGAGGTTCCAGTTTTCCAACCCGTCCCTACATTCACAAGCCAATCATTTAGGCAGCCGCCTAGTGTTCGAATCTCAGCAGCATTGAAATGTGTGTGGCTTACCTGGGGCACCCTCAGAGCCTCAGACAATAAGTCAAAAGGTTGCCCACCCAACTCGTGTTTGGGTACTATTGTGGGACGATCTAGCCGCGCGTCTCTATAGTGTTGCTGCCGGCCTGGTTACATGTAACTTTCTCGTCTCCTTTTGCCCTTCTATGCGACCACTAACAACCAATGCCATGCCAATGTGCTGTGGCGAGGAAAAGTTTTATGGGAAAATTAAACGTATTGAAAAAGTTGTTTGGAAGAGTGAACGGAAGGAAGGCAGGAAAAAAAGGGGTTGCAAACAATGAAAAAGGATTGTCTCGGGTGAACATCTTTAGCACCGTTTTCGCCATTCTTGTTTATAAGTGGAAAATCGGTTGACAGACACTTTATTAGGTGCTATGAATATAAAGTAATAAAACTCTTTCTTTTAATGATCACTGAACTGTTTGGCTAGCTGGAAGGAAGTCAACAGAATTTTTATTTTCAAACCCAACAGCGTGAAGAGGAAATTCGCTTCGTTCCCTACTAGAGAAAGTTTAACATGGATGCGCAGGAAATCAATCCGGGCCTTTCGTAGCAAAGTTAAACAAACGACCGAAATGAAGTCAGTCCCAGTTCCAGATAGACCTAACTCAAATAAAAACGAATCTAAATACCGTAAAATTATAAAAATTCAGGTGATGAATAAAAAGAAGAATTCCGAACCAGTCAGTGCCCTACGATGAAGCACTGCTATCAGCACAAAAAGTCAGTACATTCCAGCGGAAATACACATTTCGTGGCAATACACTGACCAGTAAAGTAAAATTGAAAATCATTGCAAAATATTTTTCAGTTGATCCAATTAAAACGATAAACTGGCGCGGTAGACAGAAAATCATGACGGCAAAATGTGAACCACGCTAAATGTGTTAAAAAAAATAACAGGCCGGATGGATATGTGCGAATCTGGCGTGAGTTGGGTAATTCAAGTTTAATCCGGAAATACGATCATCCGGATTCGGCATACACTGGCACAATCCGTGCAAAAGATAACAAAATCTTTGTTCTCTACGCATTTGCTTCGCAGGACCAGATGTTGTTTGGTTGTCGGTGAATTCCCACATCTCGCACATACCCGCACACCCGTAAATTGACACCATGAATTATGAACAGCAGTACTGGTTTGGCTGGGCAGTTCAGATACAGATGCGAAGTTAGCAAATCATTTGAGATTTGATTTTTTCCTAACTGGATGATAGTGCTAAATGAATGAAAATATGATGTATCCACCTTTGTTGAGCTCTGACTATTCTCACGAATCTGACCCTGTATAGAGGGTGCGTGGCATGGACGGTGGTTTTGTACATATATGTCTTATGATATAATATAGTAATGATATAGGGAAGTCAAATTGGCCATTATGCCTCGTGATTAAATTTTGTGTAATTGTCAGCAAGTGACATCATGACAGCATCCTTCCAACGATATTTTTGATACACATTTTATTTACGCTTAAAATGTGTTGTTGAATAGTGGAAAAATGTGGAATTCCACATTATGTTTTCGTGACCAACACGTAAACATAGAATCTACTCAATAAATCACGTAGTATTGCGCAAGTCCGACAAAGAAATGATTTTTGTGAAACGATAAAATTTATTTAAAAACAATTAATTCGCCAATTTAATAGGACACAAATAAGATAATGATTTTAAATCGATTCAATTTTTTGTGAATTGATAAATTAATAGCTTTTTTTTTTTCCTTTGGTTTGTTTTTTCCGTCGATCTTGTTTTCCGTGCTGAGCACCAATGCTACCGACGTGCCAGGAAGGCAGCTCCCACACCTGGACCCTACCTATCGACCCATCATCTCATGAACCGGGGACCAACGGCTTTACTTCCCATCCGAAGGAAGGCGTGATCAGAGATGTTATGCCTCAGAACATCCCGGCG